>NC_135331.1:159603097-159680597 GCF_023851605.1 Tamandua tetradactyla
ACAGACCGGACCATTTTCTAAGTTCCTTATATATATGCTAACATTTAATAAGTGAAATTTAGTTAAAATGAACATTACAGAAATCTAAATGGAGATAAAAAAAAAGGAAAAAAGAAGCCACCAAAATTCAAATATGAGAAATGTGTATGGAAATAAGTACAAAGGAGTTAATGTTCAACAAGCTATATTTACACAACTGTCAAAAGTTATTTTTTTTTTCCTTTAATAACATGGTGTAACCATCTTTTTTTTCTCCATCCTTTCTTCTGGAATGGATGCTCAATGTAGAGGGTCTGGTGTCATCTGTCAAAAATTCATGATAATCTAAGCAGGGGCAGTTCTTGCTAGTGCAAAATAAAAGATACAGCTACAGAAGGATGCAAAGAGAAAGTGGCGCCCTGACACATTGATAGTCCTAGAGAAAAGATAAGCTTCCCCACCATAAACATATGCACACACAAGGAAGGGTATAGAAGTAAATACTCAAGGCAGATATGGGTTCAAATCCTAAATTTTCTACAATTTCTGTTATATAGTTGTGTGCCTTGGACATGTTGATTTCAACTCTTTTAGCCTTAGTTTTCTCAAACATAAAATAGAGATAATATCACATTAATAATTAGGAACAATATTTTCATATTTCCTAATATAAGACCTGACAAATAGTAGGTTTTAATAAATAGAGGCATTGTTAAGAAGTTAAAATTTGGCAGGCAACAGTGACTCGGTGGCAGAGTTCTCGCCTGCCATGCCGGAGACCTGGGTTTGATTTCCGGTGCCTGCCCATGTGAAGAAAAAAAAAGTTAAACTTCGTGTCTTCTTACTTATTCTATCTTTCTACTATAGTATTTATGGGTATTTTGTTGATAATTAAAAAATAAAACATTTGGAAATTATTATTGTGAGAAATATGTAGGGATTATAGTTGATAGGTACTTCATTGTTATTAATTTTGAAATGAGTTGCAGTCAACAAAATCAGCATTGTCTTTATAGTAAAGTTTATTAATTGGAATCTTTAGTGTTATAAATATCACAGTGCTTTCCCACCTAAATGACCTAAGTCTTATGAAATGTGGTTTTATGTTATAATCAATTAAACCTAGAGAAGTAGTCATAGAGAATCAAATTCATTGTTGGATTGGCAATAGACAAGAAAAAGGAAAAAAACAATGTTTAGGATATCAGCAAAGAAAGGACATCCTTTTTTTATGAAAATTGCTATACAATATTTTTAAAAAAACAAACTCGTTATAATGGGAAAAAGCAAAACATTTTTCGACCATCTTATATTTATTTTATGATTTGAAATTGTGTCAAATTTGAATTATATATGATTGGATGTGAAGAGATTTAAATCTTAAGTCCTTGTTTAGTCCTTGAATCTTAGTCCAGCACTGATCACATATATTTTTTTAAAAAAGAAAAATTGCCAGAAACTCACTTTTAGGTACGTTTCAAGAAATGATAATAGTATATGTCCTAGTACTGAGGAAGCAAAGGGACAAACAAGCTATGGGATTTTCCTTTTATAGAGCTGATCTGATCTATATTATATTTTAACTCTTACAACTCTAAGAGTTTCTTCCATCTTAAGGAAAGGCTGACCATCATTCTAGATTTTATTCTGACTGTTGGACCATGCCATTCTATTTGAAGTTTGTTGGCACCAGCTATAAAAAGTTGATATTTTTGAGTCATCAGTCTTTTTAGAATCTAAATAGGGACACTGTTTTGCCATATCAGTTCCCTGCATTTGTGGTCTTCTGTATTGTGGTGTTTACTTGCTAATAACCAT
This sequence comes from Tamandua tetradactyla, assembly GCF_023851605.1. Classification (NCBI taxonomy): domain Eukaryota; kingdom Metazoa; phylum Chordata; class Mammalia; order Pilosa; family Myrmecophagidae; genus Tamandua; species Tamandua tetradactyla. The sequence continues at coordinate 159,604,895 of NC_135331.1, forward strand.
CTGCTTCCAAAATACCGAAAATAACTGGAAGACATAAATAATACTAATGTAGAAAATGTTCAGGATTCAAAAATATTTATTGAAATAATGACAAAAATGTTTGATAAAGTTATATCATAAATATTAATCTCAAGTATTATGTTCCTTAAGAATATGCTACATATTTTCCAAATGCTTTTATTCATATGATACCTTTCAAGGAATCCAATGAAAATGTCTGTTCAAGCACCAAGCAGAGAGATAAACACTACCATATTTTCCTCTGGAAATTAAAGCATCATATTTTATGAAATATGATATCAAGTTTTTCATTTTCAAAGGCAAGATTAGCAATTGAGCCAGATATAATAGCAATGAGTAGCATTTTGCTAATGCGATCATTATATTAAGTTGGGCATAAATTCTACTTGTAGCTTTGGATCGTATATTCCTTATAGTTAATAACTCATATATAGCTCATGAGGCAACTGTGATCAGTTTGTTATTCACAAAGCCAATTAAACTTATTCCTTAGCATAAAGAAAAACACCTAAGCAGTAATAAGCTAGCACATATTATTATGGGTTTACTTAAAGGAGACAAAAGTAGTTAAATTACTTTCAAGTCTTTGGTGATGTTTGCGTTGGAAATAGGAAGATTTATGCTTGTAAACATCCATACATAAGTTAATAGAGCAGTACACAAAGCTGTATGTGTAAGTTAAAAAACAGATCTCAGATCTGTCCCTGTCTTCCGGTTTTACAGCTATCATGTTACTTCAAACCCTGGTCACCTCATTATATCTTAATGTTGTACTTCCTTCCTCTGTTATCTTTTCTGGAAATCCACCTACACATTATAGTCAGATTTTTATTTGATCACCATTATTTTCTTAAAGCTTTCCCCTGAAAGCTTTGCAAAGATATCAAAAGCCTACAGTACAAAATTTAAAGTACTTATGTTGACCTTTAGTTTCTATCTTATTGTCTCGTGAACACCTAGTAGTACCTGCCATTCTTCAGCCCTCTCACCTTGTCACCTGTTTAAAGTCCATCTCCAGGTGGTGGCCGTGCTCCACTAGATCATCCCTGACTGTTCCACTCCCTAGAGAGCCCACTTTTTTGAATACCTGTAGAACTGCTATGGCTGGTGCTTCATCACAGACACTTTGTCCTTTCATCTTTCCACTGAATGAAACCTGTCTGGAGGCAGATTTTCAGCAAGCCAGTGATCTTCTGCGACTTTTCTACCTCATGTCAGAATGCTGATAAAATGTGTGAAAGAATGCTTTATACTCATAGGCAGCAGATCTATGATTATTATTTCTTAATTGCAAAATTCGGGCATTCTCTTTCTCTCTCTCTCACTCTCTCTCCACATGTATGTATGTCCATGCATGTATATACACATGTACTTATGTATGAATATATAGAAAGAGAGAGAATGGGCTATCTCACATATGTCATTTATTTGGTATGATTTAAAATATTTAAGGAATGAACTCATCCTAATTTAATAACTTTATCTTTTTAGGCTAACTTCGTATATTGCTATTGTGATTTTAAGAGTATGTGCTCTGCAGACTGACCACCAGAATGAATTGGCAGCACTTCTCTTAAGACTGAATTGGCAGCACCTCCCTTATTAGCCATGTAGACTTTGAAAATTTAATTTTTTTGTTTTAGAGTTAGTTTCATCATTTGTACAATACTCATCACATAGAACGATGGTATAGATCAAATGTTAATACTTTAGGTTGGAGCAGCATTGTAACCATGCTTACTTATTCAACTATATCAGTGGGAGAGGAGGGCTGGGTAGAGACTTAAGAGATACAGATGAGAGGAGAGGTAGAATGACAGAATGAAAGACCAAGTAAATGTTGTAGGACAGTGATGCTGATTTCTTTGTAGGTCTCAGTTCCCTCATGCCTCACTGTGCAAAGGTCCTGGAACTGATGAAGACTCTCAAGTTTAAAGATACAGATTGCTTTTTAAAACATAACCTCTAATAAAAACAAACCAAAATTATTAATTAATCTGGTGTGCAACTAAAGAAACATAGTTCAATTCTAATACTCAGCTATTTTAGGAATTTTCAAATCAGATTTAAGAATCTAACCCTAATTTAAGCCATGAACACTGCAAGGCTGTAGTCACAAAGGAAACATTTATGACAAGTAACCATTATTACTACTACTATTGCTATTACTACTACTATTACTACTGCTATTATTATTGGTAGTATTAATGCGTCCAAAGGGATGCCTAATATTTTTCTTCATGTTGCTTTACATTGCCTGCTAAACACTATGAGCTAGTTTACAGGATTACTGTTGAGCCGTGTTATAGTATATCAACAACAAATTGATTATATGTGATAAGACATTATCACAGAAAAAGAGTATTTTATAATTGCAACAGAGAAATGAGGGATTTTTTTGAAGCCATATTCTCATTCTCTTTACTTCAAGAGAATTGTGTAATTAAACTACACAATAGTGTGTGTGTAGTACATTTAAATATAAACAAAGTTTAGCTCTTTTAGAGGTGCTAAATAAATTTAAAACTTCCTTGTGCTTAAATAAGTTTGTATTTTAATATAATTAACCATTTAGGGGTGAAAACAGTGCACTGTGCAAACATTGCAATTTTTTTTCTTTAATGATGGTCCTTTTTGTAACTTCAGGTGCTTTTGAAAATTTAAAAGCAAGCAAAGAAAACCTTCATCATTGACAAATTTTTTTTTAAGTGAAAAAGAAATTCTGTTTCAGCTTTTCAGACAACCATGTTAAAGTGGGAAGGTTTTTGAAATCTAATTCACTCTCATTTTACATTATTTTTAAGATCTGTGATACTGTGGCTTTCCAACTGCTTGAATGTTTCCCAGCAGCTGCTGAAGCCCCGCAATTGGTAGTTAACATTATCAAATCTTTTACGACTCACAAATGAGCCTTAGAGGATCTCCTGATACTTTGCGTTTGCTTCCTGATGGCTCTTGTATTATATACGAGGAAGAAAATCAAATATTTATTTTTCAGGGAACTTAGAAAGTCTCCAAATATTACCACAAAAATGGGAAGATTAAATCAAAGAACAGTTTCAATAAAATGGGAATTGACTTGTGCCATAGCTTTGTATTTTCATAGTAAGTTATTTTGATTTTGCACTCTAGTGAAAGCATCCTAGTACTTATGGTAAACAGGCTTTTGTATAGTAAAGTGATATTTTATCACCGTTCCATTTGTTTTGTAATTTCAGGAAAAATAATTGGAAAATAGAAATAAACATTTCTATTTGACAGCTGTTAACACTTTCTTACCTTTTCCTTAACTTTCTCTTTTAAAGTCAAAGTTATAAAACATTACAAATGTTAAATTCCCTTACTCGCCATAACATTTCTTACTATAGTAATTTCCCAAATCAGTATTAAAAGATAAAATTACATTACCCTCAACTCTCCCCAAATGTAATCACTATCTTTAGTTTGGTATTCCCCTGGTCCATTTTGTATACATTGCTCAATAGTTTTCCATAACAGAACTATAGGATTTTTATTTAACTCATCTCATATTGATAGACATTTAAGTTATTTCCCATGTTTTGCTATGAAAAACAACGTTGTCTTAAACAGCCAAGTCATATCTTCTGCAACACATATGCAAGAGTTTCTCTAAGTGACATATTGAGAAATGTTAACTGTTGGCCAGAGTTCATGTAAATTTTCAATTTCATTAGATAATAAAAATATTGTTTTCCAAATTGTTTCTACTAATTTACATTTCCACCAGCGTTTACAAGTTTTGTAATGGAGAAGTGAGGCTTTAAGGGATGCTTTATGGTTACTGAATTATTATATAGATAGTCCTTTTTACTTTGTGGTATATTAGAGTAGACAGAAGGAAATACCTGAAATCTTTGAACTGTAATCAGCTGCCTTGGTCTCTGATAATTCTTGTATAGTCTTTATCATGTGCCCTGTGATTATAAAAGTGTTGTGATTACTAAAGATTAGCCCATAATGTTTATTATGAAGGATCTTGGGTCAGCCTAGAATGAACCTACCCCAAATCCAAGGTTATCTTAAAAACCAAAACTGGATCTAACCAAAATGGGTCCACCTGACATATGCTGTAGCTTAGACTTTAACTTATAAATGACCTATACCTCATTAAAATACTAAAAATCATACCCATCATCATATTAAGGCTTCCCATTTTCTTACATACATTGTGTAACTCAGCATGTAATCAGTCTGGGCACACTCAACCATTAGTTCACCTCTAATTACATCATCTGGAGCCACAGTGCTCATTACCCTAAAACCTGCCTGTCTTAATGCTATAAAACTGTCAGTATTACTGCAGTTTGAGGAGACAGATTTTTGGGCTATTATGCCATCTGATCTCCAGCTTTGGGCCTAGCAATAAACTTTTTCTCTCTTTGAAAACTCAGTGTCTCAGAATTGGTCATTTGATTGCATCGGGCAAAAGAATCTGCCACCTTTGTCCTGTAACAGTTTCCATCTCTCTGGAAAATCACTAATAATGAGAATCTCCTTGTTTGAATTTGGTCAGACTGACAACAAACGGTACCTCATCACTTAATTTTCAGCTTCTTGATTATTAGCTCCCTTTTTTTCTTATTTTCTCTCCACATTTATAGACTTTCTAGTTTTCCTTTCTTTGAATGTTCTTTTTTATTTCCTTTGTCTTTTTTACTGATGCATGTTAATTTGTTATATTTTCTGTTACATTTTTTTTTCAGAGTCAGTACCATATCTTTTAATTCTGTTTAATTTTTTCTTTTAATTGTGTGTGGGGGTGGGAGGAGTGGGTGTGTGCCATGCACATGCTTTGTTTGGTATGGTAGTTTTAAAATTTGAATTTATTAAATTTACTTATTTTTCCTTTATAGTTCTTTTTTTGCTTCTTATTGGACAAATTCTTCCTTAGCTGGAACTCATAAAGATAGTCTCTGTTATTTAGTAGTTTTAAGGTTTTGTTCTTTCAGATTTAGGTCTTTAATCCACCTGCAATTTATGCATTGAATAATTGCAAACTGATTGGGCTGCTTTGTCTTAAGTAAAAGTCTGAATTCCTTTTGCTCCCTTCATGGAGGCAGATTTCAAATACTCAAAGCTACCATATGTTTGCTAGTAATTTTCCTTCCTTTGTAAAAAGCAACTTGGAAAGCAAATGATTTTTGCTTTAAAAGAGAATTCATGGATTTATTATCTCAGACATTAGAGGCTATGAATTGAGCCAATGGCATTTTTTAAAAGGACTTAAGTAGTTCATTTTAATCAAACTTTTTCTCAAAGTATATTTAAATAGCAAATTGGTGAAGGTAAAAATGAACTGTTAAATAGTTCAGAAGCCAGGGTAGTGAGAAAGTGAATCCAGAAACAGTATATCAGAGGCCAATGTAACACTGGTTTGTACCAAAGTAGAGTATGATTCATGGGAAATTATCCCACAGTTTATCCTCAACAACCATTTATTGAATATCTGTTCTGGGAAGGGCACCATGCAACCACATCACTAATAACACCTCTTAAACATTGCAACCACATTTTATTTAAAAATCAAAGAAAGCATGTCATGCTCAGGTTCATGTGTCAACTTGGCAAAGTGATTGTACCTGTTTGGTTGGGCAAGTGCTGGCCTGTTTGTTGCTATGAGAAGATTTCATAGAATTAAATCATGATCGTATCAGCTGCATCCACAGCTGATTCCATTTGTAATTAGCCAAGGGGAGTATCTTCTGCAATGAGTAATGCTTAATCTAATCACTGGAAGCCTTCTAAGGAGGATTCAGAAGAGATAGGCTCTCTTCCTGCTTCAGCTGGCAAGCCTCTCCTGTAAATTCATCCAGACTCTCCACTGGAATTGTCAGCTTCACAGCGTGCCCTACAGACTTTGGACTCTACATGCCCACAGTTATGTGAGGGACTTTTATAAATTTTATATTTGTGAATATTTCCTGTTGATTCTGTTTCTCTAGAGAACCCTAACTAATACAACTTAGTGCCAGAGTGGTTCTAAGAAACAGAATCTTAAAAAATGTTTTTTGTGAATGATTTTCTACTTTGATTGGACTCAAAGGCACTAAGGACGCTGATTCCCATAATCAGAATGACATTGCCAATCCATGGAGTGAGTTGGCAAAAGAGATAGTCAAAATATCACTGTTTGATTCTTCTAAAATTTCGCTTATATGAAGCCAGGCTCTGGGGGATAATATTTTTGATACCTTGTAAAGTTTTGTGGAAATAGGAGGTATAGAGATGTTGGCTGGTTGTTGTTAGATACACTGGATACATTAATGAGTGAAAGGGATGAGCTTAAGGCTTCAAACGAGAAACTTAAGTGCCATCTGACAGACTTAGAAGTATCAAAGAGTGTCCTGAAGGGAAATCTTATTTCCTGTAGCCGTAGACTTGAGATTTCTGAAAATCAGAGATCATATTGTTAGAGTAGCAACTTTACAACGTTAACTGAAATCTCAATCTTGCATAGTGTCTGCCATTAAAGTGAGGGCATTAATTGGAAAGGAGTGGGACCCTGAAAAATGGGATGACAGCATATGGATTGATAATGATGTCTGTGGTGAAGTTGAAACCCTAGGTCATGCTGAGTCTTCTCTAGATAACCCTGCAATAGTCTGCCCTGAGGACATAGCCGCCCCACCTCCAACCTGCCTTGAGGAGTTGGCCACCCAACCTCCACCTGAAGGGATTAGCCCTAGGGTGATTAATCCTGTTTCACCAGATGAAACTGCAAATAAAGGCCCTGAAGCAAATGGCTTGGAAGATATTTCTAATTCTTTTCATGACCCACCCTCACCATCCCTCTTATCTTCCAGACCTATAACTAGACTAAAGTCCCAACAGGCCCCTAAAGGTAAGGTACAAAGTATCACACATGAGGAGGTACATTATACTCCAAAAGAACTGTGTGAGTTTTCCAATTTATGTAGTCAGAAATCAGGGGGATATGTGTGGCAATGGATTTTAAGGGTGTGGGATAATAGTGGGCAGAATATAAGACTGGATCAGGCTGAATTTATTGATATGGACCCACTGAACAGAGATTCTGCATTCAATGTTATAGCTCGAGCAGTTAGAAAAGGTATTAACAATTTGTTTGAATGGTTGGTTGAAACATGGATCAAAAGGTGGCCAGCATTATCTGAGGTTGAAATGCCAGAATGGCCCTGGTATAATGTAGATGAGGGGATCCAGAGGCTTAGAGAGATTGGGATGTTAGAGTGGATTTATCATGCAAAGCCTACTCTTACACCCCAGGAATGTCCAGCAGATGCACCTTTACCAGGACAGTGAGAAATAAATTTGTGAGACTAGCATTATCATCCTTGAAGAATTCTGTGGTTGCACTTTTCTATAGGTCAGATATTACTATAGGAACTGCTGTCACAGAGCTGGAATCCTTAAACACAATGGGGATGATGGGATCCCGAGTTGGCAGAAGCCAGGAGGCAGCACTTAATTGCCAAAGACAGAGTGGATGAGGCTATTATAATAGACAACGGGCTCAAACCAGGAGTCAAATAATCTGACTTTCAGGAATTTTGGGGGTTGGCTAGTAAATCATGAGGTACCTAGAAATTCTACTAAATTCTTGTTTGAGCTGTATAAACAAAAGAGTTCTAAGTCAAGTAAACAGAAGTTTAACCTGAATTACAAAAACACAGAGTCATGGCCCCTTAATCAATTTCCGGCCTAGAGACAGTTTACAGACCCAGAGCCCCTAGAATGAAGGGGAGACCAGGTCCCTTTGGGTGAGAACCCTGTTACACTGCCACAAATTTATACTATTAATCTTCCTCCAGACCTTCCCCAAGGAGACCAATGGCCTTTTACTAGGGTACCTGTGCATTGGTGAAAGGAAATGATCAGATATTTCAGGGTTTATTAGACACTAGTTCAGAAGCGGCATTAATTCCAGGGGACCCAAAATGTCACTCTGGTCCACCAGTCAGAGTGGGGCTTATAGAGGCCAGGTGATTGATGGAGTTTTAGCTCAGGTCTATCTCACAGTGGGTCCAGCAGACCCCTGGACCCATTTTGTAGTTATTCCCCAGTTCCAGAATGTATAATTGGGATGGACATTCTGAGCAACTGGCAGAACCCCCACGTTGGCTCTCTAACTCAGGCAGTGAGGACTATTATAGTGGAAAAGGCAAAGTGGAAGCCACTAGAACTGCCCCTATGTGGCAAAATAGTAAGTCAGAAGCAATACCAGATTCCTGGAGGAATTGCAGAGATTACTGCCACTCTTAAGGACTTGAAAGATGCAGGGGTGGTGATTCCCACCACATCCCCGTTAAACTCTCCTATTTGGCCTGTGCAGAAAACAGATGGGTCTTGGAGGATGACAGTGGATTATTGTAAACTCAAACAGATGGTAACTCCAATTGCAGCTGCTGTTCTCGATGTGGTATCATTGCTTGGGCAAATCATACATCCTTTGTGTGCTGGTTTGAAATGATGTATGGACCCTAGAAAAGCCATGTTTTAATCCTAATCCCATTTTGTAAAAGCAGCCATTTCTTCTAATCCCTATTCAGTATTGTATCTTTGAAACTGTTATTAGATCATCTCCCTGGAGATGTGATTGAATCAAGAGTGGTTGTTAAACTGGATTAGGTAGAGGCATATCTCCACTCATTTTGGTGGGTCTTGATTAGTTTCTGAAGTTCTATAAAAGAGGAAACATTTTGGGATATTCAGAGAGAGATTCCAAGAAAGCAGAGAAGGACGACATAGCCACGAGAAACACAAAGTCCACTAACCAGTGACCTTTGGAGATGAAGAAGGAAAACGCCTCCCGGGGAGCATCATGAAACAGGAAGCCAGGAGAGAAAGCTAGCAGATGATGCCGTGTTCACCATGTGCCCTTCCAGTTGAGAGAGAGAGAAGACTTGACTGTGTTTGCCATGTGCCTTCTCACTTGAGAGAAAAACCCTGAACTTCATCAGCCTTCTTGAATGAAGGCATCTTTCCATGGATACCTTTGACTGGATATTTCTATAGACTTGCTTTAATTGGGACATTAGCTCAGCCTTAGAATTGTAAACTAGCAACTTTTTAAATTCCCCTTTTTAAAAGCCATTCCGTTTCTGGTATATTGCATTCTGGCAGCTAGCCAACTAGAACACTCTGGTACCTGCATGCAGCTATTGATCTGGCAAATGCTTTTTTCACAATAGCTATTAGTAAGTACCACCAGAAATAGTTTGCTTTCAGCTGGCAAGTTCAACACTATACCTTCACTGTCCTACCTCAGGGGTATATCAAGTCTCTAGCCCTATGCCGTAATCTTGTCTGCAGGGAACTTAATAGTTTCTCCCTCCCATAAGACATCACACTGGTCCATTTTATTGATGATATCATGTTGATTGGACCTAGTGAGCAAGAAGTAGCAGCTGCTCTAGACTTACTGGTAAGGCATTTGCATGTCAGAGGATGGGAGATAAATCCAACAAAAATGCAGGGGCCTTCCACCTCCGTGAAATTTCTAGGTGTCCAGTGGCGTGGGGCATGTCGAGATATCCCTTCTAAGGTGAAGGATAAGCTACTACATCTGGCCCCCCCTATGACCAAAAAAGAGGCACAATGCCTAGTTGGTCTCTTTGGGTTTGGGCGACAACATATTCCTCATTTGGGTGTGCTACTCCAGCCCATTTATTGAGTGACCAGAAAAGCTGCTAATTTTGAGTGGGGACCTGAACAAGAGGAGACTGCAACAGGTCCAGGCTGCTGTACAAGCTGCTCTACCACTTGAACTATATGATCCAACAGATTCAATGGTGCTGGAAATGTCAGTGGCAAATAGAGATGCTGTTTGGAGCATTTGGCAGGCTCCTATAGGAGAATCATAATGTAGACCCTTAGGATTTTGGAGCAAAGCCTTACATCCACTGAAGATAACTACTCTACTTTTGAGAAACAGCTTTTGGCCTACTACTGGGCCTTAGTAGAGACTGAACGCTTAACCTTGGGCCACCAAGTTGCCATGAGACCTGAGTTGCCTATCCTGAGCTGGGTGTTGTCTGACCCACCAAGCTATAAAGTTGGGCGTGCGCAGCGAACTCTATCATAAAATGGAAATGCTATATGCAAGGTAGGGCCAGAGCAAGTCCCAAGGGCACAAGTAAGTTACATGAGAAGGTGGCCCAAATGCCCATGGTGTCCACTCCTGCCACGTTACCTTCTCTTTGCCAGACCAGAGCTATGGACTCTTGAGGAGTTCCTTACAGTGAATTGACTGAAGAAGAGAAAACTTGGGCCTGTGTTCTAGTTTGCTAGCTGCCGGAATGCAATATACCAGAATGCAATGACTTTTAAATAGGGAATTTAATCAGATGCTAGTTAACAGTTCCAAAGCCAAGAAAATGTCTCGATTAAAACAAGTCCATAGAAATGTCCAATCTAAGGCATCCAGGGAAAGATACCTTGGTTCAAATAGGTCAATGAAGTTCAGGGTTCCTCTCTCAAGTGAGAAGGCACATGGCAAAAACAGAGTTTCTCTCTCATCTGGAAAAGCACATGGTGAACATGGTCAGGGTTCCTTTCTCATCTGAAAGGGCACATGGAGTACACAGTGTCATCTGCTAGCTTCTTCTCCTGGCTTCCTATTTCATGAAGCTCCCCGAGGGGTGTTTTCCTTCTTCATCTCTGAAGGTCACTGTCTCGTGGACTTTCTGCTTCATGGTGCTGCTGTATGCTCTGCTCTCTCCAAATCTCCTATTCTCCAAAATATTTCCTCTTTTATAGGACTCCTGTAAACCAATCAAGACCCACCCAAATGGGTGGAGACATGTTGTCACCTAATCCAGTTTAACAATCGCTCTTGACTAAATCACATCACCCAGGGAGATGATCTGATTGCAGTTTCAAACATACAGTATTGAATAGGATTATTCTGCCTTTAGGAAATGGGATTTTGATTAAAACATAACTTTTCTATGGAGCATACATCCTTTTAAACCAACACAGCTTGGTTTTCAGATGGTTCAACATGATATGCAGGTACCATCCAAAAGTGGACAGCTGCAGCATTACAACCCCTTTCTGGGGTGTCCTTGAAAGGACAGTGGTAAGGGGAAATCCTCCCAGTGGGCAGAACTTTGAGCAGTGTACCTGGTTGTTCATTTTGCTTGGAGGGAGAACTGGCCAGAGGTGCATTTGTATACTGACTCATGGGCTCTTTTTAATGGTTTGGCTGCATAGTCAGGGACTTGGAAAAACCATAATTGGAAAATTGGTGACAAAGAGGTCTGGGAAAGAGGTATGTGGATAGACCTCTCTGAGTGGGCTAAAAACATGAAGATATTTGTGTCCCATGTGAATGCACACCAGAGGGTGACTTCAGCAGAGGAAGGTTTTAATAATCAAGTGGGTAAGGTGACCTGTTCTGTGGATACCAGTCAGCCTCTTTCCCCAGCAACTTCTGTCATTGCCCAATGGGCTCATAAACAAAGTGGTCATGGTGCATGGGCTCAGCAACATGGGCTTCCACTCACCAAGTCTGACCTGGCTACAGTCACTGCTGAGTACCCAATATGCCAGCAACAGAAACCCACACTCAGCCCCCAATAAGGCACCATTCCCTGAGGTGACCAACTGGAACTGGCTCCATGGTGGCAGGTTGATTATATTGGACCACTCCCTTTGTGGAAGAGGCAATGATTTGTTCTAACTGGAAGAGACACATACTCTGGATATGGGTTTTCTTTCCCTGCACACAATGCTTCTGCCAAAACTACCATTTGTGGGATTACAGAACGCCTTATCCATCGTCATGGTGTTCCACACAGCAGTGCTTCTGACCGAGGAACACACTTCACAGCAAATGAAGTACGGGAATGGGCACATGCTCGTGGGATTCTCTGTCTTACCATGTTCCCCATTATCCAGAAGCAGCTGGATTGATAGAACAGGGGAATGGCCTTTTGAAAACTCAATTACAGTGCCAACTGGGTGGCAATACCTTGAAGGGCTGGGGTGATGTTCTCTATGAAGCTGTGTATGCTCTGAATCAGTGTCCGCTATATGGTACTGTTTCTCCCATAACCAGGATCCATGGGTCCAGGAACCAAGGGGTGGAGATGGGAGTGGCACCACTCACTATTACCTTTAGTGATCCACTAGGAAAATTTTTGCTTTCTGTCCCTGTGACCTTGAGCTCTGCTGGTCTATAGGTTTTAGTTCCAAAAGGGGGAGTGCTTCCACCAGGAGAAATAACAATGATTCCATTGAATTGGAATCTAAGACTGCCACCTGGTCACTTTGGGCTATTCATGCCCCTGGATCAACAAGCCAAGAAGGGGATTACATTATTGGCTGGCATGATTTGCCCTGACTATTGGGGGAAATAGGACTGCAACTATGCAATGGAGGTAAAGAAGAGTTTTCCTGTAATATAAGAGATCCCCTAGGGCATCTTTTAGTACTATCATGCCCTGTGATTAAAATCAATGGAAAACTGCATCAACCCAATCCCAGAAGGACTGCCAAAGGCTCTGAAACTTCAAGAATAAAAGTTTGGGTCACCCGACCAGGCAAAGAACCACAGCCAACTGAAGTGCTTGCTGAGGGTAAAGGAAACATGGAATGGGTAGTGATAGAAGGTAGTGATAAATATGAACTACAACCATGTGATCAGTTACAGAAACAAGGATGTAATGCTGTCTTGTTCATGTTATATTATTTAAGTTGTAAGATACGAAATTAAGAATGAATATTACCCAAGGATTTGCACTCTATTCTGGAGAGATTTAATGTGTTTCTGGTTATATGCAGGACAGTTGAGCATTGTTAGATGAAAGAAAAAAATGTGTGTTTTATTGTTTTCTATTTAGGAATTAGATATGGTTTAAGGTGATGTGTATAGCTGCCAAGTTAACAAGGGGTAGATTGTCATGATCAGGTTCATGTGTCAACTTCTCAAGTGGTGTTCCCTGTTTGCCTGGTTGGGCAAGCGCTGGCCTGTCTGTTGCTATGAGGACATTTCATAGAATTAGATCACGATCACGTAGGCTGCATCCACAGCTGGTTCCATTTGTAATCAGTTAAGGGGAGTGTCTTCTGTGATGAGTGATGCTTAATCTAATCACTAGATGCCTTTTAAGGAGGATTCAGAAGAGACGGCCTCTCTTCCTGCTTCGGCCAGTGAACCTCTCCTGTGGAGTTCATCTAGCCCCTTATCAAAATTGTCAGCTTTACAGCCTGCCCTACAGATTTTGGACTCTATGTTCCCATGGTTACATGAGACCCTTTTATAAATTTTATATTTGTGAATATTTCCTATTGATTCTGTTTCTCTAGAGAACCCTAGCTAATACAAAGCATGTTAAATGTTAAATTTTTATTTAAATACCAACACTAGTATAATAAAGAATTTTTCCTCCTTCTATGTAGTTTCAAAAGTAATATGGAGGTTATGTTTAGAAAAAAAAATTTTTTAATTAAAATCTAACCTTTTTTATTTTTAATTTTTAAAATATTTCTTTGGTGCATCCTCAGGATTATTTTTTTCAGAAATTCTGTCCCTAATAAGACATTTTTAGTAATTTACTATTTAATTGTAATATTATAGCAAAAAATCAAAGCTAAGAATTCTTTTATTTTTCAAATATATCGCAAATTATTAAATACATACTCTCCATATGTCTTGCTTTGCTCTTCAAATATGATTCCTGAACTTGAAGTACTTAAAAAAAATCAGTAAAAAATGTTTTAAACATAAAAAGTAGCAGGAAAAAAAAAAGCATAAAGACAGAATTTGAAGCCAAAGAAGAAAAAAAAATACTTGATTCCTATTATAGAAAACCTTCTACCCCTTACAAAATCAACGTACAACTAATCAGACTCATACCATGGGGTGAGTCAGGAAAAAAAAGTCTTAAAAAATAAATATTTTCAAAATCTTCTTGAATGAATGAAGAAAAACAGACAGGAACTGGGAAGACTTAAAGTTGAGAATTAGATGACTAACACAAATAAGCTGCCTTATAAAAATGAAAATAGAACTATAGGTTAATGGCAAGGTTATTCAGGGAGGAAACTGCCTACCTGAGCATGCCTCAAATCTAGGAGCATTTTAAGTCAATAATAAAAACTTTTTATTTGATTCAGACAGTGAATTTGCAGGTATACTATTGAAGCAGTGGGCTGGAAAATGTGTTTATCTGTGGTATATGGAGCATCTGTGTGTTTAAAATAATAAACACTGATTTGCATTTATTATTACCAGAAAAACAGAATAAATGTAATTGGAACCAGACATAAAAAAATGTGGATTCTTTTAAGTTGACATTTTCTTTGAAACACAAATACATCCAAACAGAATCAAAATACAGTTACGCTCTAAACACAAACAAATGAAAAAGGAAAACATACAGCATGCATTTTCATAATAGAACAAAATAAATACCACTTCTTTTCAAACTGTGACTAGATTTTACTTTTATATAAAATTATGTGAGGTTGATTTTAAAAGCAAATTTGAGTAATGGGAATGATGCAATTGCTAAAATAAGGTATTGTTTATGGTATCCTTAAATGGAAATAAAAATATTTGATTAATTCAGCATGTTTGTGCCAGTCCAGTTAAGTACTGAAGTGAAAAAGATAAATATGGATCCTAGGTGAGCTAGATGTTTAAATAATTTTGTATACTTCAAATGATGCAATAATGGAGATATTTTCCAAGATATTTTGGTATACCTTCATGTTATATCTAATCCTGTCTGGGAGTAAAATGGTCAGGGAACTCTTCAATCTTGAATTATCAGAAAAAGACAGTAATTATTTTACTAAAAGGCTGGGGAAAGAAATAAATGGTATCCAGATTGAAAAAGAAGTAAAAGTATCTCTAGGTAGATAACATTATCTTTATATAGAAAACCAAAAGGAATCCACAAAGAAAACTATGAAAGCTGATAAATGAATTCAGCAAACTGGCAGGTTACAATAGCAACATATAAAACACAATTATGAGGGATGCAGTGCTAGAATTCTCACCTGCCATGTGGGGAGACCTGGGTTTAATTCCCAGTCCATGCACTTCCCCCCAAAAAAACTAACAATCAAGCAAAACAAACAAAAATTCAACAAATGGTGCTGCAATAATGGGATACTCACATGAAAAATAGTGAAATGTGATCCTGTCATACAGCATACAAAAAAACCACAAAATGCAATTATGTTCCTATACACTGGCAATGAACAATCCGAAGAGGAAATTAAGAAAACAATTCCTTTATAGTAGTATCTAAAAGAAGACAATGTAAGGTATAAATTTAACTAGGGATATAAAAAATTTATCTGCAAAACACTTCTGAAAGAAATCGAAGACCCAATAAATGGCAAGACATCCCAAATCCTTGAATTGAAAGAGTTAACATTGTTAATATGTCAGTATTACTCAAAACAATATACAAATTCAATGCAATCCTTATTAAAATTCTAGCAACCTTTTTTGCAGTAATGGGAAAACCAGTCCTCAAATTTATGTGAAATTGTAAAGGGGCTGAACCAGTCAAAACCATATTTAAGAACAAATGTTGGAGAGTTCACACTTACCGATTTCTAATTGTATTACAAAGCAGAAATAATCAAAATGGTGTGGTGCTGGCACAAAGACAAACAGAATTGAACATCCGGAAATAGACCTACACACCCATGGCCAATTTTTGGCAAGGTGTATGTACATTCAATGGGGGAAGAATAATCTCTTCAACAACTGTTATTGGGAAAACTGGGTATCCACAAGCAGACAAATGAAGTTAGCATTCTCAAACCATATACAGATATCAATGAAAAAATGGATCAAGGACATAAATATGAGAGAACATAGGGGCAAATTTCATGACTTAGAATTTGGCAATGAATTCTTAGATATAACACCAAAAGCATGACAACAAAATAAATAGTAGATACCTTTGATTCCATCAAAATTGAAAACTTTTATGCATAAAAGAAAATCTACAGATTGGGAGAAAACAGTTTAAAATGGTATATCAGGTAAGGATTTAATATCTTGAATATCTACAAACACTCCTACTATTCAACAACATTAAAAACAACACAATTAAAAAATGGGCAAAGGGCTTAAGTGAACATTTGTCCAAAGAAGATATACAAATGGCCAATAAGCACATGTTTATTATAAAGATATTCACCATCAGTAGCCATTAGGGAAATGCAAAGATGTTCACCATTAGTAGCCATTAGGGAAGTGCAAATTAAAACCACAATGAGATTTCACTTCACACTCACAAGGATGACTATTAAACAGACAAACAAAAAACAGAAAATAAGTTGTTGGAGAGGATGTAGATATATTAGAACGCCAATGTATTGCTGAGGGGCGTGTGAGACAGTACAACCATTATAGAAAGAAATTTGGTGGTTCCTCAAAAAGTTACATATAGAAATGCCTTTTGACCCAGAAATCCCACTTCTACTTATATACCCAAAGAGAGGAGGGGAAACAGGGTCACAAAGACATACTTCTACACCAATATTTCTAGCAACATTATTCACAGTAGCCGAAAGCTGGAAACAACTCAAGTGTCCATGAACAAATGAATAGATAAGCAAAATTTGGTACATAAACACAATGTAATATTATTAAGTCATAAGAAAAATGAAGTTATGAGACATGTTGCAGCATGGAAGAATCTTGAAAGCATCATGCTCATTAAAACAAGCAAGATATATAAGGACAAATGCTTTATTATATAACTTAAAGGAGATAACTAGAAATAGCAAATTTGCAGAGATAAAAAGCAAATTAGAGGTTACTGTGGGAGGAAGGGAAGAGAGAAGTCTTTGTAAAAAAATGTTCTGAATGATATGCAAATGAACTTTTGAACTAGAACCAAGGTAGAGGAGTTGTTAATACTGCTGTGTACCTTGGGAATTAAAGAAAGAAAGAAAGAAAATGACAGTTGTTCTTTCCAATATGTTTTTAAAATTTTGTTTCAATTAATTTGATTATAGCATATAGTTCTACCTGAGGAATGTTAAGTTTTATAATGTCACATGAGACAAAAGCAGTGAGCTACAGCTTGCTCAGGTACATTTAAAAATGCTAAAAACAATTCAATTTAAGATAAGCTCTGATCTGATTTGGAAAATTTTTAAAGAAGGGATTCAAGTAAAATAAATAAGGATTCTTCATCTCTTTTTTCTGATAGATTGATTGGCATTTGTTTGGTGGTATGCAATCATACTACTATTAGCCACTGTTATTTCATGTCAAAATCATGCGTCTTTACTGGTATAACTTCTTGATCATTTCTTATTGCACTTGAATTGAAAGGCTCCTCTAGGACATTCAGTTTGCTAAAATACAGCCATTGAACTGAAGTTTACTTTTAAAATATTTGATTATGATATTTATTTGACCAAGTTTTAAAAAATCATTATCCATCCAGTTTTATTGAAAGATCAGAGGTATTGTCTGTGGCATTTATTAAGTACAAATTCATTTACTTGTTTATGTGACAGTTTAGTTTAATATTCGACAATATAATACAATTTATGTCTCTCTACTTTCTTCTCCATGAAAATGGTTAATTTTTATATCTTGTAATAAATTAAGCTTTCTTAATTCACTATAAATTATTTTTAAACCAAATTTAGATGAAAAATATTCTCTGTAATCTGTCTTCTTTCCAATATATACTTCTTTGGGTCCCTTTCCTGACTAGAATATTAGCTCTGGGAGGGCAAGAACCAAATTTCTAGGACTTAGCCAAATGCCTAACACGTAATAGACCATGAATATTTGTTTCAGTTGGATTGGCTCCATGCCAATTTGACCAACTCCACTTGCAAAAGTACTTACACATAGGAATATACTGCAAGTGAATTTCCCCAACCATCATGTTCTAGTTATTCTTGTCAATACCTGAAGCAGATATCATGTCTTGAGGCAGAATGACATGCTCTTCTTGGGTATTTCTCACAATTTCTACTCATGCTAGGCATGATTAAAAATAGATGGACATAAATTGTCCACATAACCTCCTCTCTTCTCCATACTAGGGGAATGCAATAAACTCTAACTTCAGCCATAACTATACCAATCACAGATGAAAAAGTTAAAATTGGGGATGATTGTCCAATTTATTAAAATGAAAAAGTTAAAATTGGGGAAGATTGTCCAATTTATTAAAATAAAGGTTACAATTTTAAAGTGGAGAAATGACTCATAGCTAAGGAATAATGGATAAAGGCATTCTAAAGTACATAGTATCCTAAATGTAGACACATAAAGAAGTAATTTTCAAACATATTTTTAAACAGATCCTGTCAGGTATATCAGACAACAGAGGATATGAGATAATGTTAGCACATGAGATATGGCAATTGTTGCAATTGCATTTTTATTTTTCAAATGAGTCTTGATTGTATATCACCCTACCAAAAGATAGATTGTCCTTAGTGTAAAAACAGCAAAAAATATAGTATGCTCTGTAATCAAAGGGTCGTCAACATAAAAGCAAGCATTTTAGCTTCAGCCTATCAAGATAATCAGTCATCCTAGTCAGCTGACAATTTATCTTTTAAGCACCTTAATATAATCTTTTTGTATGGAAACTTTTCTAGAATGTATTACATATATTTTGATCTTTGAAACTGTCAGTACAGTGAACATAACCCAAACTCTTGCTGAGACTTCATATCTGTCTTGATGTGTTCACGACCATTTTATATTTAACATTACAACCACCCAGGAATATAAATCCAAATCCATGGTTTTAGCTCTACAGAGATAATCTAATCAGGTTTCTAGCCTACATTACTGAATCAGAATTAAAAGAAGTGGCTGCCTCCACAAGATGTAATAAGGATTAAAACAGTTTTTCTGGGGGTACATAATATTTTCAAATTGGCACAGGGACTGATTTTTAAAATCAGATGTTAATTTTCCATCTGAGTTTGATAGTAACCAGTCCTACTCTTACACATAGTTGATAGATGCAATTAGAAGCCAATTTACAAATCAGTGGACAAAGACCAACTCAGGGAAGTCGTATAAAGCACATTTCTTTTTTTTTTCCTCTATTAGTTTGAGATTATAATTTTATTTATTGTTTTTGTGGCTAGTATGGAATTGTTAACAAGCAAGTTAAGGAATCAACCAATATTTTAATTTTTTTCCAAAACCATATAAGGATCTTTGAAAATGATCATCCTTCTCCTGACATATTTAAGTTCTGGGCTAATTTAATTTTACACCACAAATAAGCCATTGTTAGTATTATTTTATATATTCAACATGTATTTAGATTCATCACATTTAACATACCAATTTGCTTTACTCACAATTTCTTCTAATATCACAGACCATCCTCAAGGTGTGGTCGTATTTTCTTCCAGAATAATGTACTTTATTAGTGTCTTTCTGCTAGTCTGCTAATAGTAACTTTTTTCTCTTGCCACCTTTCTTCTTTTGAAAATTCTTTATTTTGTCCTCATTATTTTCAGATAATTTTGCTGAGTCTGCAATTCTAAGTTAATACATCTATATATCTATATCTGTATATAGATATATATAGAGAGATTTCTTTTCCTCAGTGATTTGCATAATTCAGCCCATTCTTTTCTGACTTCCACTTTTATTCTTTTGAAGGTGTCTGGTTGGTAATCCATCATATTTTCTTGTCTTCTTCTTCGGTTTCTTTTACATCTTCTAACAGTCTTTGATAGCTTTTAGTTTTATTCTGATGAATCTCATTGTCTATTTACTTATCTTAGTTAATTTATATTAGAAATCTAAATGAAGATTCTTGACATCCATCAATTATAGAAAGTTCTCAGACATTATTCTATGATTAAATTTAATTTGGAACTTCCATGTCTCTTAAACTTTATTTTCCCATGTTTTTCTCTGTATAATTACTTCTGACATATTGTTATTTTACTAATTCATACTTGAGCTTTTCTAACATGAAGTATAATTAATTTATTGAATTACTAATTTGATCATAACTTTCACTTTTAAAAGTTTTACTGTTTATTTTTTTGTTTAAAATCTGTCTTGTAACTTCTCATGGATTTTTCCTTTTACTTGTGTTTTGCATTTCTTCTTTTAAATATGTTGTACATATTTATTTGATGTTTATATTATATTGATAGTTCTGGTGCCTATATTCTTGAGTTTCTTATTCTGCACTTTATTATTTCTGCTGACTCCTGCTTATGGGGAGTTTTTTCATTGGGTGTTTTTTTATATTTTCTTGTCACAGAATGCATATTACTTGAAGTGTTACCTGTAGAAAGACACTGAGATTTTGTTTATATGAATTCCTTCAGAAAATATTTGTATTAGCTCCTGTCAGGTTCTTAGTGACATAAGCAATCAAGAGTCAAAGAAATTATATTTTGTATTTTGATATTTTTGGAGGTCATCATGTGAGGGTGGGCCTCAGAAATTCTCAGAGCAGGGATTTTTCTTCTTACTCCTATATAATTAGGGCAAAGACTCAGGTAAGTATCTCCACCATTTAGTTTGTGAGGTGTGCTTTATTATAGTTGACCCACTGACTATGTTGCTTTTATGTATAAGTATCCAATTGGATCTTTCACTTTGTTGGGACCCAGGTTTTGTCTTCAGTTCTTGGTTTCTGGCCCATCTAATCCCGAACTCTAGCCTACTAGACTTGCAAATGTTCTTAGGGAAAATATCAGTTCAGTGTCTCTGAATTCATGCTTTCTTCATTTTAGTTCTGAATTTGAAGTGATTTTCTAATCATTTAATCTTTCTGGAATTGTGTTTGGTAGGAAGTTTCTATAGATACCTATTCTTTCTCATTTTATATTGGATATTAGTGAAGTGACATTTTCCTGTTCCTACTCACAAAATGTGAATGTATTTAAAAATTCAAAATTTAGCATTTATTAAACAAAAACATGGGTTATAAAAAGATAGCACTTTTCTTAATATCATCGCATAAATGACTATATTGAACAGTAAGTCCAGAACACATTTATTTCATTCATTCTGAAGAGACTGATTTGTGCTAGGCGCTGTGGATGACACAAATATGACTTTGACTTGGATTCCTCCCTCTAGAATAATTAATGTAATATGGAAATAATACATATATATGTAAAATTACCATAAGAAATTCATTAAAGGATCAAGTATCATATGAGGGATACAGATAAATCCAGAGGATGGAGAGAATATCCAAATTGGAGGGGTGTAAAAAGCTACTTGAAAAAGGATATTGTGAGTGGGGCTTGAAGGATTAAACATAACCAAAGTTGTGATCATAAAAATTTAATCAGGCAGTCTGGTTTTGTAAAAGTGCCCGTAAAATTCATAGATGATGAAAGTGCATTTAAATCAGTATAAATGATTTAGTGTCTTTTTCCTAGGATATTATTCATTGACCAACAACATTTGTAGTTAGCTATTGAGAAGAATCAATTGCAGGACTATGTCACATGTAAACAAACACTCATGAATATTTCTTATGTTCAATTTGCTTTTCTGAGAAGTACTAACTGATGCTTTAAAAATGTATAATATAAGGTCCTTCACTTTGGAATCAACATTACAAATAAAAATATAAAGTGAGTTAGTCATGCAATATGAAGTCGCTTTTGAGAAGTTGAAATTTAAGAAAAAAAAATATTTAAGTGAAACAGTTATTTATGTAAATTATAATGTTAGGCTGAAATATAAATTGTCATTTATGTAGGTCAAAATGAAATTAAAAGAATTTCATATAATCTGACCTGTACATTTTTACTAGTTGTGGAATCATTAAAACATTTGCAGGGTTTTTTCCTACTTTGGAACCTATCTGTATAACCCTTAAAGATGAACTTGAGAACAATTCTAGATCTTCTTGTTTGGATGATAATTGTGGTAGAGATTCTTCCCTGATATTTCACAAGCTTTCTTAAAAATCCCAGTTCTAATTAGAAATGAGAGCCAGACTCAATGATTAAAATTTGGTTTCCTAAAAAACAAAAACAAACAAACAAAACACCCCATCCCTGCAGCATTGTTCACAGCCCACATCTTCTGTTGGTGCCAAAAGCCCGCCACCATTGTTTAAACCTTGGCAAAGTTCAAAGAGAGCTCATCAATGCACAGTGGGAATTAATGTGCACTACTCATTACCCTGCTGAGATCCTTTGTTAAAACAGTCAATTTTTATGCTGTTTGTAAGGTTGTGCAGTTGTAATCCCTGGATAACTGCCAGGAATATCCATAGTAACAAAACACCCAGTGTTCTTCTGTTTTCAAATCAGTCTGTCATTGTATAAAGAATGTTTTGAATCTTGTTGCTGTCCAGTGTTTTTAGGTCCTTCCAAGACTCTAAGCGAACGAGGTGTTGCTTCCAGATGTGTTACCATAGATTCCTTCCCATTAATCTCCCAAAAAAATTATGTTGTAGCTTGTTGCTATAGGTGGGGTTGAATTTTCTAATTGAAATAGAGTGTGTAATATGGATGTAAATAATAATACTAGTTTTCTAATGTGCTCTTATATTGCCTCTATGTAAATTATGGTGCATTCAGAAGACACAACTGTGCTTTACAATTTGCATTGTATTACACAATAGGTATGTATGTAAGAATGTGCTAAAAATGTTTGTAAAGAAAAAAATAGTTGAGTAAAACCAAATAATGTTTGAATGGTCTTAGATTCAGTATGTTACCAAGGACAATGTCTCCTGTTTAAGGGTCAATATTTCACTTGGATAATTTAGTGAAAACTTGATTGTGGCTTTATTTGCTATTCTTATTGAAATCTACTCTTCAATTCATTATTCTCTAATGCATTTCACTCTGTCTTGAAAGATAATCAGTCCACCAAAGTATTTTGATTTTAAAAAGCCTTTGAAATTGCAGTCAGTAGAATGACTTTGGAGTCAGTCAGACTTAAAAATTCTCCTCCACTCCTTATTAGAACTATCTTGGGCAATTTGCTTAAGTCTCCTGAGTCTCACTTTTCTCAGCCATAAAAGTGCATTGATAAAAACACATTCATGCTAAGGATTACATGTCATAAATTTTCTGAGGTGTTTAGAATAGTGCCAAGTATATTATAAGCACTTAATAAATATTATCAGTATTTTTCTGTGATAAAAATAAGTAAAATCTCTGGAACTGATGAAAACATAAACTCAAGCACTTAATCATTCTCCCACCATCCCACATCCCATTAAATTTATCAATAAAGTAAACACATAGGGGAAAGCCTAATTTCCTATTGGAATCTAGAGATAGGGCCATCCAAATGGTAAGTATTTTTAATTCTTTTCAATTTGGCCTAGTGCATGAGACTACAGTGTAGATGGTTAATAATTGTTACCACCCTCATAAAAATATGTAAGAATTTAGTAGAAAACCATGCAAAATCACAATTTGTGTATCCAATGGCATTTTGACATTAGATGATTCTATGGTTAATCTAAACAAAATGATCTCCCAAATTTATCAATATTGGATATTGTAAAAATTCTAAGACTCATTGGTCCACTTAATTCTCCTTCTATTTATTCCCATGATGCTTTAGCTCCCTTGACATTTCTCTTACCCAATTTACCATTCTAATTCCTTTTTAATAACTATTATACCCTCAGGATCTCCATCCTTTATCACTCTCAGTCTCTTCAGATATTCACATCCTGCTTGGCCTCTTCCCTGTTGAAAAGTCTCTTCCTATACTCCTGTCAGCGATGTTTACTTCACTTTTAAAACATCATTTACTGCAAGAGGCAGGGTCAGATCCTCTTGACTACCAGGAATAGGCAGAATGACCTAGGTTATTCCAGTTATTCTGCTTACATTCCATTGGAGAAAGTAATTCATATGGCTCAACTTCAAGGGAGAGAGGAAGGAAAACCCTTCATGTGCACAGAAAAGAGATCCCTTTCAGTTGCCATCAGGTGTTTCAATTTCCCCTCTGAGGCAAATTTCTTTTTTAAATTGACTACATTACCTATCTTCATTACTGCAGCTCTCCCAACAATATTTAGACAATTGTATCCTCGGAATTGCTCTTATTAAAGTTTCCAAGTTGCTAAGTCCATTTGGCATTTTTCAGTTTTTGTCATGCTTTCTTCCCATGTAAGAAGCCATTTGCTTAACATTCTCCTTTCTCCTTGAAGTACTCTTTTTCCACTGGCTTTCATACATTTCCTTGTTTCTCAGTTGCCTCTATTAGGCCATTACTTAGTTCTATTTTTGTAGCTTTACCAATTCTAACTATTTTATGTACTCCTAGGAAAGATACATATAATAAAGTTGGTTAAAAATATTGGCTCGTTTCTTGTCAAGATGGTACAGGAACATCAAGCTTTGACAGACCCCTTTTTAAAAATCCATAGCAATATCAATGCAAAATAAGCAGAGAAAGCCTGGCTAAATCTTTGGATCTTATGGCTCATGATCCATAGTAGGACTGTTAGTCTAGAACTCTCTGAGATTTAAAAGGTTTCCCTGTGGCATTCAAGTTTGAAGCCAGATTTATTGAAATTGAGCTGTGAAGGTGGCTTCACAAATGAGAATGTGTGATGAAATATACTGGGTGTCTGAGATGTTGGCTTATTTGAAAGATATTGAGCTAAGTGAATAGAAAGACACAGATTCAGCCACATACCTAAGAATTTTGTAAAGCCATGTAATTGTTTTGAGACTAGTTATTAGAAACCATCAGTGTCATTGTGGAACATGAAACTCAAATCATCCTTATAAGATATAGCTATAGATTGGAAGACTGCAGGGGAAGGCACTGAGGGGAAGGAATAACAGAAACACTAGAAAAGTACCTGTAAAGTATATATGAGAAAAAGGAATTGAAAGAGAAAAAAAAAAAAAAACCAACAAAAATGCAAACATATTGAAAAACACACAGGAAATTTTGTTTTTAATATATAAAATGTAGCAAATAAAATGAAGTTTAAACATGTATTCAATCCTTATGGAATAAGTTTTGTTGAATTATCTGACAAAGGCTATAAAACAGAAAAAGGCAATATAGCTTTAAAAATCTGTATGGTTTCTTGAAAAAAGAGAAATAAATTGCATAGGAAAAATAAAAGCAAAGCAGAATGGTGAATCTATTGAGGGACTTATAGAAATAAGTGAAAGGGAAAACATGTCATGACAATGAAAAGAGAAATTCGATCGACAAGGTACTCTGAAAACCAACAAGAAGAGAATCAACTAAATATTAGAAAATACTGATTAATTGAATCAGCACAGAGCACAGAAAGATAAGAACATACTATTTATGAAAGAAGAGCTAATAGACATAGAATATCAGGTATGAAACTGCTTTATATCTATTAAGAGTTCCTGGAGAGGATGATTGAAGGAATTGCAAAGAAGTAAGCCAAAGATTAATTTCCAATGCATTTGGTGGAGAAAGGAGTTGTGAATATTCAGACTATAAGAAGAATTTCTACTTATTGAATTGGCAGTGAGGATGGGTTGTAGACAGAGACATGAATTTCTGGAAGATGAAGGCCAAGGGCCCCATGGATTAGTTTGGAGATCTTAGAAGATTCCCTAAAATCCAGTAGCTAATGCTGTTAACCAAGTGGTGGGTAAGGGGAAAGATTAGGAATCTCTCACTCTCCTTTCTGTTAAGAAATATTTAAAGGCAAAACACCAGAGGTAGGATGGAAGAAAATTGCCCAAATGGTTTGGGCGAGTGGAAGAAGGTATATTATCATTACAATGCGGCAGAAAAAGTTACATAGCTCCAGCTGAAAGAAAGCATATCTGTGCCTGCTTGGTGCGAGGATTCTCAGAAAGGAAATAGTATTTTTTTTAGACCTTGCCATCTGATAAAGAACCCTGGACCAGCCAAAACTATTGGGACTTTAATTGTGTGGCAACCAACCACTGTACTTCTCATAATAGAAAGGAGATTCATCTCGTGTATTGATTGATGCAGAGCCATGCTCTCCCCCCACTTTCCCTGATCCCTCTCCCTGGCTCTGCTGCAAACTCATCTTCTTCAAGAACAAAGATGATTAATGGTGAACCAAGGTCTTCCTATCCCCAAGCAGGGACTAAAGGCCATGAATACCTGTACATGTATGCAGGGGAACCCTGGGCAGGCAAAGAACTTAAACGTGCATGTTCTGTTGAATAGACATTCAAGGTACTGTCTTACCCAGTCCAACTGTGGGATGGGCCATTCAGGTTCTGCTAATCAGATTAAGGCAGGATTCATAGCAAAGAAGGGCATCTAATATGACCTTGTGTGAAGGGCTCTTTGGGCCAATTCAATAAACAGTTGTTATTGGTTCTACATCTGAATATATAAAAGGAGTTCATCTGTAATATTCTGTTCCATCAGGCCCAGAGGTTATTTTCCCAATCAGGAAAAATTACCTGTAGAGAACTGTTAGTTTCTTTGGAATTCCACAACCTTAATGACCCTTCTGAACCAGAAGTCTCTATGACTGATGAATTTGTTTGCTGATTAGAATACTTCACCTGGAAGTTTACCTTAGAGCTGGGGACTCATTGCCTCCCTAACATGACTACCAGGTACATCCTTGGTAAAAACAGCTCTTAGTTTGCTACTGGACTCTTATTAAAACTAAATGCTTGATTCACAGAGATCTTGTTACTCTCTGTCCTGATGGTCCTATTTAGGATAGGTAAAAACTTGGACTCAGTGACTAGCAAGGTGAGAAGGAACCCCAGAATATCATTTGTAAAATGGAAATAGTATATTTAAGAATTCAGCCAACCAGGATCAGTGTCACAGATTTCAAATGATAGCTTGTATTGACATGAAAAAGCTGTAGCTATCACTTTGTAGGAATTTTAACTCACATTCTGCCATCAAAATTAAAGCTTCTGACTTAAGAGGAGCCTATGTGCATAAAGATTCTTCTAAATACCTGGGCATGGTTCATGTAATTGAAACTTGATGGTATCCACAGTGCTAGCTGTAAGAACCGAAAATGGATGTGGTCATTCTGATTAGTGGACAAAGCTCAAGATCCTTTCCATAACTCTGGCTATGATGCTCGGGCTATTGTCATGGACTGGCTATTTTGTCTGCCTCCAGGAAAATTACAGAATAGCCGATTAAATATGCCCCTAACTGGGGTCACGAACTGTGGAACAAATTGTAACCCATAGACAGTCTGGGTTATTAATGACTTCAGAGTTCTGCTTATTAACTGTTCTATTGGTCTTTCTTACCCATAGCTTAAGTTCTAAGTATTTCATGAATCTTCTTCTAGCCACTGCAATGATCTCATCCTTGTGCTCTTATAGTTCCTCTGGGTATTTCTTACTTCAAGGAATCTTGCATAAGCTTGAGGAGGGGTTGTGTTTAAACAGCTTTGCTTCCCCACTCTTCTTGATCTATCAGTAAATATTGATTGATAGATCCTGTCATGTTACTTTGCAGTTGATGGAATAGATGCTTATTTTAATTTACTATGGGATATATTTATGTGAGCTTTTTACATCAGTAGAAAAATGGTAATTATCTTCTGAAGCCATGGATATTTAATATTTTTATGTTAGTCTTGTTCGAAATCTTATTTTTTCACTTCTACAGAAAAAATAATCTCTGTATGTGATTATTGCTTCCTCTTAATATTGGCAAGACTACATGAATATATGAGACAGGTAAGAATTGATAGCCTTGAAATATAGTGGTAATTTTTTCTTCCAATACTTTATTTAATATTTGATATCTGAGGTTACATTTCAATTGTTCAGGTTAAAAATACACTTATGAATGGGAATTTATTTTTCCTTAAGCTCAAAATATGAAATATATTGGCTGCTTTTCAGAAACTAAAAAGTAAAACAATCCTTTAACCATTTACTCAGTTAATATTCTAATAGTCTATTTTTTTCATATGAGATTTATTTTTACTGAAATTGATCTATAGGCTTAGGCCGAATAAACATGTTACGTATATATCCCACTCTATATTCTTAAATACAATGATCACAACAATTCTATACATTTATTTTATTGTTACAACTGTATTTTATTTCATTCATGAACATTTTCAATATAGTTTATATGCATTTATGTTGTTTTACCTTATTGGAACATAAAAATAATATATTTTCATAATACAAACATTATCAAATGAAGAAATAACATGAAGAAAGAAATACTCCCAAACTCAGAGACAAACACTAACATTTTACTAACATTTTGCAAGATTGAAGTGAGATGAGGTGGGAGAGTAGGGGCATTTTTGCTGTTCCTCTAGGTGCCCACGTCAGCTCCTTTACAGTTCACAATTCCCCTGCCTGGACAGCTCTTGGCTCAAGTTATCACAGGTCTCTGTACCTCTAACTTCATTCACATCTGGAGCAAATGTCAGGACCTTGGAGAGGTCTGCTCCATCTGCCTTATCAAAAATAGCTTCTCCTTTCTTTATTCCTGGTCACCTTTGGTCTTCTTTTCTGCTTTATTTATTTTTTTCATAGTGCTCTTTACTACCTGAAATTCCATTCTCTCTCTATTTTTTCATGTTTAGCATCTGTTTCCTTCATTTCGACTGGCTTCATTGCTCGTATCTAGAATGGCTCTTAGAGTAAGTCTTTAATGAATATTTATTGAATAGTAGGTAAATTAGTGAATGGATAATTTCAGATAGATGACAGAATTCAAAATTCCCTTGTACCTCACAAATTCTGATGAGTATTACTAACGTGGTTGCAGTTAAACCTTTGCAAATTTCAAGTAAAATTTAGGGAATTTCATCAGTCATAAGAGCCAGAAAAAAATTGTACAAATTTTTTTTTTGCTAAAGAATTAATTGTAAAGATGTCTACATGCACCACTAATAATGGCTAGCTGTTTAGATTTGTACGTGTTCTAGTTTGCTAGCTGCTGCAATGCAACACACCAGAGATGGATTGGCCTCTAATAAAAGGGGATTTATTTCATTAGTTCTCCAGTGGAAAGGCAGCTAACTTTCAAGTGAGGTTCTTTCTTATGTGAGAAGGCACAGAGTAATCTCTGCTGGCCTTCTCTCCAAACCTCTGGGTTCCAACAACTTTCCCCAGGGTGTTTTCTTCATGCATCTCCAAAGGCCTGGGCTGAGCTACAAGTGCTGAGATGAGGTATGCTGAGCTGCTTGGGCTGTGCTATGTTGAGTCTCTCATTTAAGCACCAGCTAATTAAATCAAACATCAGTCATTGCAGCAGGCTTCCCTCCTAGCCAACTGCAGATGCAATCAACAACAGATGAGGTTCACATGCCATTGGCTCTTGTCCACAGCAATAGAACTAAGCACCTTCACCTGGCCAAGTTGACACCTGAATCTAACTACCACAGAATGTAATAAAAGTTAAGCTCTCCTTTCTTAATGGCATATATTATCCTAATTGTTTGCCTGTTACACAAATGCTACTATGTACATTATATTTGCTTTTAAGTATACATACATAATACAGATTTTAGAGGAAGGGGAAAAATAAACTTATATTTTAGATGTGATCCATTCAATTATAGGCTTGTTTGATAATCCAGCACATGTTATAGATCTATTTACAAAGGAAATTCTGGCAAAGACAGATTCTGTATAGCAGAAAGTTATCCTTGTTGTGTTGGAAGATAGATGAGTGTGTTACAGTTTTTCCAATGTTTATTTGTACTTTCACTGGCAAAGGTAATAGAAGAAATGGGTTGGGAGCACCTTCAACTACATTTATATAGCTTTCAAGTGTTAGGCAGCCTTTAACTCTTCTAATTCTACCCAAATTAAAGAATGAATCACTCTAAAGATTATTTTAATTTTGAAACTCTTCAGTATAGTTTTAAAAATCCAGAATGAAGTATAGATAATCAGGGACAGAAGGATGAGTTCTAATACCTATCACTTTTCCTTCTTGAGTTCATAATGCTCTTTTAATTTTAACTATAGAGAGTTTGTCTATCAGCTCCATTTTAATGTTGGGATTTGTAGAATTGCAACGCAAATTGAAATGAATTTGTTTTTGTATTAATACATTTGAGCAATTGGGCAAGCCAGTAAAATTGTAGCAAAACTAAGCCTTATACTTCCTCATTTCAATGGGGTACTTATTTGATTCTTCAGATTATTTATTTCCATGTTAATCCTCCCTAAGGCCAATGTCAGCATCTGAGAAATGAGACTGACTTAGATAGCTTTGTTTCCTACATGTTGCCCCAGGCTTGGTATGCAGTTGAATTTTGACTTTTTTTTTTTTTTTTGTCAGGAATGTTTGATATTGTGACAAATATTTTAGTAAATGAATATAGATTAATTAATGTCCAGTTTTCAAACAAACCTACCATAATAGAAAATGTTATTGTATTGATTATTTGTAACTATTCTCTTTACTTATTATTTAAAAATAGACCTGGGAGCGGGCCATGGTGGCTCAGCAGGCAAGAATGCTTGCCTGCCATGCCAGAGGACCCAGGTTCGTTTCCCGGTGCCTGCCCATGTAAAATAAAAAAAAAAGATAGACCTGGTTACCAATGTGCTTAATTCATTGTACCAGTTTGAAGCTGTTATGTAACGCAGAAAATCCAAGTTCTTCTAATCCAATCTTGTGGGAACAGACCTATTGCTGGGCGAGACCTTTTGATTAGATTGTTCCATGGAGATGTGAACCACCCAATTCAAGGTGAACCTCATTTCTTTTACTGGAGCCCTGCAGGGAGAGAATGAAAGGCAGAAAACAGAGAGGGCTCAGAGCTGACACAGAGAGCAGAGAGATGAAAACAAGCAACAGACGTTTGGAGATGCAAAACGACCTGCCCCAGGAGACGCCAGAAGCTGAGAGAGCCATTTGAAATAAGAAGCCAGGAGAGAAGCCATTCATGTGACAGTGAAATCCCAGATGTGATTGGCCTTTCTTGAATGAAGGTGTCTGTTTTAGTTTACTAATGCTGCCGGAATGCAATATATCAGAAATGGGTTGGTTTCTATAAAGGGGGTTTATTAAATAATAAGTTTACAGTTCTAAGGCCTTAAAAAATGTCCAGATTGTGCATCCAGAGAAAGATACCTCGAGTCAAGAAACGTCAGTCTGGAAAGGCAGGTGGCTGGCATCTCCTGGTCCTTTGGCTCCTGGTTTCAAACAGCTTCCTCAGGGGTGTTTTCTTTCTACATCTCCAAACTTCTCTATGTTGGCTCTGAGCTTTTTCCACAATGGTACCTCTCGAAAGACTCCAGTAAATGACCCACTTTGAATGGGTGGAGACACATCTCCATTGAAACCTCTAACTAAAATATCCCACCCATAATTGGATGTGTCACATCTCTATGGAAACAACCTTATCAAAAAGATCCCACCCTAGAATATTAAATCTAGATTAAAAAACATGGCTTTTCTGGGATATACAACAGTTCTAAACTGGCACAGTATCCTCATTTTTATGCCAGATTTTGGACATTTTCACGGCCTTAGAAGTGAAATGTGTAACTTAACAAATACCCTTTGTAGAAGCCAATCCATTTCTGGTATATTGCATTCTGGAAGCTTTACCAAACTGGAACATTCATTATTCACTGAAGAAAGGTTTGTCATAGCAGAGTTATAAGATTAAGCTTCCACGATGATTTCTTATAGTGCACAGTCACCCATTTTAGTGCTAGTAGTTGTTCCTTGGTCTACCACTTGTGGTCCCACAAACATACAAACTAAGAAGTGAAAATGGGCTTAATAGAAAATATCAGTGGAATAAGAGTTTAAGATGAGTAACTAGAAATTGTGTGAATATGTTTCAAGAAATAACCTGTCTCCTCAATACTTGCTTGATAAATATATAATGTATATCAGATATAATAAATTTCACTTTGGAGTATATACTCATATGCATGATTTCAGATTTTTGTAATGAAAGTTTAGTATTTTAAATTAATCAACATGAAAACAGCAGCTAATCTCTGGGCACATTTATTTCTTTTCCTAGGGAACACACTAATTCCACTAGTACATTAAAAAGGAAATGAGAACTAGGTGGGCCGCAGTGGCTCAGCACACAGAGCCCTTGCCTGCCATGCCAGAAACCCGGGTTTGTTTCCCAGTGCCTGCTCATGCACAAAAGAAAAAAAGAAAAGAGAACTAAATTCTATGGAAATATTGGAGTAAAAAAAGAAGATATTACCATTCTAGTAGAGGAACATTAGTTATGAACTGTGCAATTGAGAGTTTTTTTTTCATAAATTCAGATTTGGGTGAGAAGTAAAACAAAACAAAACAATGACAGCGCCTTCCATAAAAAAAAAAAAAAACACCTAATTTTCTGTAGCCATGGCTCTTCTGAAGATTAACGATTTCAGAAGTCGGTTTTTCATTCTATCATTGCAGGAAGTTGGATAGATTTAGTCAAAATCATTTGAAATTATCATCAGCCTTACTTAAGCATTAAAAAAAATGATAGCTGCCGAAGCAGCAGCTGAATCTACTATGTTTGTGTTTAATTCTTAAATGCTCCTAGTCAGGCCCTCAGAGTACAATAAATCTTCATATTTTATAACTCAATTGCCTACTTTACCTTCTACTGTGTACTATGTAATGACTACTAGGCTTAGTGAAAAGCAATTAAAAGTCTATTTCTTAAATATAAACATTTTTTATAAACCTAAAATAGACATTAGTTTTTGTGTAGTATATGTTTTCATTTGCTAGACTACTCAAAGCAGATACCATGAAATGGGTTGGCTTTTAGCAATGGGAATTTATTAGTTTAAAGTTTGAGGCCTTGAGAATGTCCAAATCAAGGCTATACTTTCTTACTGAAGACCAGTTGCTGGAGATCTGTGGGTCTTTTGTCACATGGCAAGGCATGGTCTGCTGGTCTCTCCCTTCTCTTCTGAGTTTCACTAATTTTATCTCTTTGCTTCCATGGCACATGAGTGCTCTCTCTCTTCCCCTCTCTCTCTCCCCCCCCGTCTCTCTCGCTGTATTTATCCCATTTATAAATGACTCCAATAACAGGATTAAGACCCACAGGAGCCTACCCTTTAATTGTAGTAATCTTGTCAAAAGATCCTATTTACAAGAGGTTTACACAGAAGTGTATTGCTTTAAAGAACGTGATTTTCTGGGATACATACATTTCCAAACCACCACAGTGTACAACACAACTTATAGAAATTTGATTTTTGTTATACATGAAACATGACTGCATATGCAATTTTTATCTCATCAAAATTATTTTCTTGAACAAAACCTAAATGATTACTAACATAACGGTATGAGATAATTTAGTTTAATAACTAAAATACAAGTTTATCACAGAGATAATAAATATAAAACATTTTGATAGTTATTTACTATCATTTCAGTTGTATCAAAATAATAATAATGTACATGGAAAATTTCACTGTTTTTCATTTCTTCTCTTTTTTTATGAAGAGAATGAAGTAGAACGCATGTTTAATAGATGACTCAGTATCTCTCTTTCATGTTGTCAGAGACGAAGTTCAGAAAACTAGTGGGCTGAGATTGTTGGAGAGATGGGAGGGGTAAAGTAAAAGGTGTTTTCCTCAATACCCCTATCATCATTACCATGTGGTTCTTACATGAGAAATGGGACCATCTAAAAGAAATCACTGGGAGCAAAATCAACAAGAAGATACACCTTGAGTGCACTGTCTTCTGAAAGAACTGTAAAGGAAATTGGTGGATAAAGTTAACAATAGTGAGAGTTTTATTCAGTCATTCATTTAAACGTATTTATTTAATGACCACTCTGTGTCAGGCACTAGGTTCCTGAAGATGTAGAATTGGACAAGATAGAGAAAGTTCCTTCGAGTGGAAGGAAACAAGCAATGCATCATATATCTTCAGATCACTACATGTTTATGAAGAAAATTATAATGCATCAAGGAAAAAAAGAGTAAAATAGTGAATGATCAGGAAAGACCCTTTTGAATAAGTGACATCAAAACAGAATGGATGAAATGAGAAAATAAACTGTGTGGATGTATGAGGACAAGCTTTCCAAGCCAAGGGTACAGTGAGTGTGAAGGCCGAGACAGTAACATGAGCACATAGCAAGGCAGCCAGTGTATTTGGAGAAGAGTGAGTGGAAAGGACCAGGAGAGTCATAAGAGCTCATGTTGACGAAGTAGCAAGGGCCATGAATGTAGTGTTTGTAGGCTATGGGGAAGAGTGTGTGTTTTAGGTATTATTTTATGTGTGTTAGTAGCCATTGGAAGATTCTGAGCAGGAAATGGTGATCTAGTATGGATTTTAAAAGATCTTTTTGATGTTTGGTTGGAGGATAGACTCTAGTTGGGCAAAAATGAAAGCAGGGGATCAGATCGAAAAAGTCTGGGCAGTGAGAGTAGACGGATAGTGAGGCAGCACACCATGTATACAGACAGCAGACCATGCGTCCCTAAAAGTGAGCACAGAGGCAACATACTTGTTTATGTTACATAATGTAGAAAGTTTAAGGAAGTATAGTATCATAGTAAAAATTAATATGCAAAGTTAAATAGCTTTAATATCTTAACTAAGTCCAGTGGAAATGTTTCCAGTTTATTCATATGCACTTACGACTTCAATTATGTTATGCATATTAGTAAGCATTTCACAGTTTCATGACAGAAAAAAATTCACATTGTTTAGAACTGGTTTTTCATTTTCACATTACAAGAACTTTCAAAAGTTTACATAAGATATTTCACTGACCAGATCACGTACTATAAAGTAATATCATTACATTATTTCATTCTTAAAACTTCATAAAGAAAACAGTTTTCTCAATATAATCAACTTTGGGGCCAAATTGCTATTCATAAACATATGTTTTGTCATCTAATTTACGTATTAGGTATATGTAAATCGGGCCAACAAATTTCACCAATGGTCTGTGAGACTTTAATCAAGGGTTTCCATCAGCTTTATAACTCTGTGAAAAGAATTATTCTTTCTTTAGAAAGGAATTGTAGGAATTATGTTAATATAAAACATATCTTATTTCTAGAACAAATCCAGAAAAAATTAATTTTAAAATTCTCTTGGTGATTTTCTTTTAAAAAATGTTAACTTTTGTAAGTTTTATTGAAGCTGTATTCAGCAAATAATTTACTAAGCAATTCCTTGGTGTCAGGTTTTGTTCAATATCCTGGGGATGTTGGGTTGATTGTGATTATAAATATGAAAAGGCAATTTGGAAAAGTTTCACAAAGAATGGTAGAATATTGGATTAATTTCATAAGACAGCTGCTGATTATGCATCTCTTTGAAATTTCCAGAGAGAACTACTTTACCATACTCTCACTTCAGTGCTATACCTTTTGGTTAAAGAAAATGTCTATTGGTTTTAAAGTGCTAATATTCTCAGAAGAACAGGGGTAATACAATTACAATGAGATGTACATTAAAATAGCTCATATTTATTGACTTATATTGGAAATAATCATAAATAACACAAAACAGATTATTTTTCTATGTTACATTATATGGTTCAGTTTATAAATTCCATAAGAAGTTACTGTGGATAGATTTTTGTGGATAATAATAATCTACAATAAAGGGGAAGGCTGTACAGGAGGAATTTGAATAGATAGATAAAAGGAAAGATAATTTTAGGCAGGGAAATACAGAATATAACAGCAGAAATTCTCATTTCTGAGAATTTGAGTTATTGCTTGGAAAAATAGTGGGAAATGAGTGTGGCTAAAACATCTTTAGAGACAAACTTTCTCTTGACTCTCATGTGCCACATTAATGATTCTGTTTTCTTTATCTGTTAAAAAAAAAGGGATCATACTATAAATGTGGTTGAGCTGATGTGAGGATTAATGGAAGAGATATGGATAAGGAATATAGCACAGTCTTGACCCAGAATAGACACATGTAATCCTAACCGTTACTGTGATATTTCTTTTTATTGTTACTACCCCTCTCCCAGTCCAGGCCACTGTCATCTCAGACCCATTCTTTACTCTGCTGCCTTCCCCTTCCTTTGTATTATTCATATAATGTGTAGCAATTTACTTTGGTTGCCTCTTATATCTAGTTATTTTTGCATTTGCATGTCTCTTAAGTTGAAAATAGTCAGCTTCTAGACTTAAGGATGACATTTTATTATTTTTGAGATCTATAGGCATTGAGTGTCTACTTGATAGGTAGTTAAATTGGGGTTAGTTTATATGGAATTAGGAAAATCAATCGGAGAAATAAATTGTGGAAGCTTAAGAGTTCTATTGCATCTTCTGGGCTTTTTGGTAATGCCTCTTCCTTTGATCTTTCACAAAATCCAAGGACAAATATCCAACATCTAACTCTTAGAACACTCTTATAAATTAAAGAAAAAATAATTAATCATCAAGCTAATAACAGTATGGTAGAAAATAGAATTCATTTGGTTTAACATGTGATTTAAATTATACAATTATTTTCATCTGGAGTGAATAACTCCACTTCTGACATGTCTTTCCTAAAAATGACTATTTTATATTACTTTAACTTACATAAGTGTTCTCATGAGTATGATTCATTCATTCATTTAACAAACACTTTTGTTACTGGAGGACACAGACAAATAAGAAGCGACTCATAATTTGCTGTTGTCTTAGTTTTTCAGGGCAGCTGTGACAAATGCCACACACGGGTTGGCTTAATAACAGAAATTTATTGTCTCAGAGTTTCAGATGCTAGAAGTCCGACATCAGGGCACCGGCCAGGCCATGCTTCCTCCCAGAGTCCGAATGTTCTGGCGCTGGTTCGCTGCAGTCCTTAGGGTTCCTTGGTTTGCATCTCTGCCCCCATCCCATGGTGATCGCTCTCTCCTGTGTCTGCTCTCCTGGCTTCCATGGACTTCTTTTTCCTGAAGCTTTCTCTGACTGACGGCATTCAAATTTCCTCTTTATAAGGCCCCCACAGGGTGGATTAAGACCCGCCCTGATTCATTATGTTCATACATTAGCTAATAAGAACATCTTCATAGTTCCTATTTACAGATGAATTTACACCCTTGGGGTCATGGATAAGATTAAGAGCATAGTTTTTGTTGGGGTGCATGATTCAATCTATCACAGCTACTTTTGTGGAAAAGGAAATAAATTAGATAATTTTTGTATTTCCATTAACCGTGGTTGATTTCTATGAAACCTCTGTGGAAATAATTAGCATTTTTGAACCATTTATTAGGAAAAACGAAAAATGTGAAAAAGGAGCAATAAATAACCTAGGAAATGAAAAAAAGAGAATAAAGGTCTAGAATTCTAAAAATAGTCTAGAATTTCACAAGACACCAAATAATCAGTGCAGTTTAAGGTAGATTTGAAAAAAATGGCTACAAGAGATACTTAAATATTATGTACTAACTGGCTGGAAATTATTTTTAAGCAGTGATTGCATTCATCAATAATTTAGTTTGTGGTTGACTAAATTTATAGTTAGCTAGCAACTGGCACACAACAGCTCCCTCTGCATAGTCTAATGGTTTACAACACTAACCACCTGATCTTGTGAGTTTAACTCTCATTTTACTTGAAGGAACTTATAAGAAAGTTATTAGGTGAAGAAAACAAAATGCATCTGTCAGCATCTATATTGTCATGGTGTGCTAATAAATAACCCTAAAAAGTTCATTTTAAGTCTCTTAAAAGAATGAAGATTAATTTCTTGTTCATGTTATATGTTAGCTATGGTTGATCAAGACTGGGATTAAATGGGGGTTTATTCTAAATGTTTTCTTCATTCTTAGATCCAGGATAAAGTTATTGCATCTATTGGGACAGTATGTTCATAAGGTTGAGAGAAAAGAACAATGGTCAGAACCAATTAATGCTCTTAAAACTTGATTTTTGAATGACATACATTGTGAACTCACATTTTATTGGCCTAAGAAAGTCACATGAACAAGCTTGATATCAATGGGTTAAGGGAAGGTTAAAATTTTCACAGGGAAAGGATCCAATAATTTCCAAGACTAATTTAATCTAACAGTGGCAGTGACAAAAGAAAATCATTGATCCATGTGGTTTCCTTCTTAAACTTGTTGATGCATTCAAAATATAGTCAGTAACCATCAACTAACCTGTTATCCTCAGAAGTATGAATATTTTAGCCAACTAATGCACCTATTTTATAATGGATATTTTGTCACTGCCATATCTAACCCAAAGCTCTGGTCATTATTTCTATTATAGAATAAGTTAAAGTCTTAATAACACAAATATATGAGGGTTAGTGGTTAATTTTCCAGTGTTAAGTTTATATTTATCATTTAAAAACACAGTAGAAAATTTACTTAATGTGAATTGTCTCATTTTTACTTATATTTTCATTTAAAAAATGATGTCGTTTAATTCATTTTAATTCACTTTTCTCTAAAATGTTTCCCCCCAAATATCAGCCTGCAATTTTTTATCTAAAGGAGCTTTTAATATTGATTTAATGTACAAAATAAAATATGAGAACTTCTTACTGAGATATTTTACTTTACTTTTGCTAAGATGGACTTTTATTATTTTGACTACTACTTTTTGGCTAAAAATTACTTTATTACTTAAAGTCAGAAATAG
The DNA here is from genome assembly GCF_023851605.1 of Tamandua tetradactyla. Taxonomy (NCBI): domain Eukaryota; kingdom Metazoa; phylum Chordata; class Mammalia; order Pilosa; family Myrmecophagidae; genus Tamandua; species Tamandua tetradactyla. The sequence continues at coordinate 159,643,409 of NC_135331.1, forward strand.
TTTACTGAAGTTACTTTCATTAGGTCATGTCAATCTACATCTACAATGATAAAAATTTTTAAATTTGGATTATTCAATTTTACCATCAGTCTCTTTTCTCAAACTGCTTCATCTTTAGTATTTGATGGGAACGGCACAACAACCATTATAAAACCCTTTAATGTATGTAACATTTGAAGCTGGATGTTATTTATATAATATGCTACTGAGTATAAAAAGATGCTTATCTTTACAACTTCAGGAGTGTCCTGAGGTCTCTTTTTAAAAACAGATTTAAAATAAATATTTGGTATATAATTACATACTGCTTATTTTTGACAGTTGATATTTGGTAAATTTGTGTTTTACTACTTATAGAACCTGATTTATAATTAATTAACCACCATAGTACATTGCATACTATCAGCTGACGATATGGTGAAAAATAGATGAGAGATTTTTAAAATTAAATCTTTACAAATATCTACTTACATTTTATTTAAAATGGCTAATATCTTTTATAATATTAAATATGTTATTATGCAATTGTTTGGCTAAGCAAATTTCAAATTTGATATATGCCTTAATTAACCCTATTGATAAATGCTTCTGTAACAATATTTTGGGAATTACATAATTAAAAAATATATATGTCATTTGAATTGTTTCCTAACTTGTTGTTGACAGTTATGATACATTTACAAAATATTTTACCAGCTTAAAGCACATCCACTTAAATGCCTTATTTGCTTTTCATAGACTGCAAACTGAAGTGGCTCATGGATAATCTATGCTATGTATTCAATCCAAATGATAGTGGCAAACTACCACTTTGTGTTGTCCATTGTTACCGGCATCTATATTTCTTCTCTTCTCACTTTCTTTCCTTAGGAACTTGTTTAGTTTCTCAACACACCTTTTACTTCCTTCCCTTCTTTCCTACTTGGATGGAGTGCTGTGCTTGAAAATACTCCCTCTGCCTCAACTCTGCACCTGAGCCTCTGAATTTATTAGGGACTTAAGTTCATCAATTGTTGGCCTTTCTTCCATGTGTTTCCTTTTCCATCTCTAAAAACTCTTCCCATAATGCATAAATAAATAAATAATTTAAATAAGACCCTTTTCTGGCCTTGTTTTCACCTCTGACTTCTGAGATGTCTGGCTTAATCATGATTCACATCTCAGAAGTCAGAGGTGTTAAGCCCAAGGTATAGACTCCATCATCTTGATTTTATATTCAGGCTCCAGTGCTCAACTAACTACGGGATGTTGAGCAAGTTTCTCCAAATTCTTAAAATGTCAGTTTCCTTACTTCGAAATGGCAACAATAGTAGGATTCTATCAGGATTAAGTGTGGCAATTTATGTAAAGCTGGTAGCATAGTGCCTGCTACATAGCAAATGCTAAAGGCAGATCAACAGCATCTTGATAACCTTCCCTAGGACCCCCAATGACCTTTTTTCCCTTCCTACTTTTTAGAGTAATGCCTTTTTTGCTCTATCGCTACTCCCAAAGACACTATATCCAAACATCTGAGTGCCCCTGCTTCACCACACACTACCAACGCACAAATGCACACAAACACATACCTAAACTGCTGTTGTCTATAAACTTAGCCTCTCAGAGAAGTTTCTGCTTTAAATCCTCCAACAGTGCTTGAAGTCAGGAACTACAAGCCCAATTTCATTCTTTTATATGTTTTTTTGTAGACTTCTGTAATGAGCTTTCTCTGAAAGCTCTGTATGTTTATGAAAAACAAACATAGAAATATAGCTTCCTATCATAGATGCCTTTGTTATTTTAAAATATAATTAATTTTTCAATATATAAGAGCTTCAGTTGAATCCTAACAGATGGTTATAACATAGGCATTATTAGTATGCTAACATATTTAAGCCACCAAGGAAAATTAACAACTTTGTGAAAATTGAAAAACACATTTCCTAATGTGATTTAGGCAAGGCTGCAAGGATTTTCATTAAATAATATAAAACGAATTAGAGGGATAAAAACAAAACTTGGGGATGATAAACACAATCAAATTAAAAGATGATTTCACAGTGTTTTAACTATTTAAATACTGAAACCAGTTAACTAAATTGTAGAGTTTTTAAACCAGGGACATGTTTTTGATTATCACGTAAATAATACAAAGCAGTTATTATTATGACCATTCATTTATTACTATTTAGAACTTGACCAATGGTATTTAGAAAATAGATATTTAAAGTTTAAATTTAAAATATTTATGAGATGATTCAGTAGTACAATAATTCATGCGCTAAACATCTAATAGGTTCTTCAGTTTTTCCTTGCTGTAATGGTTTTACTTTCTATATCTACTTCAAATAAATGTTGATATACTAATTTAGAAGCAAACAAGAAATAAGTAATAGAATAAATCAGATGCTTCACTTCAAAGTAGTCATTTTTAACATAATCAGAACTAAGGCAGAATTCTCAAGTGGAAAGTCTTTGTTCTATTTAATTTGGTTGGTGGCTTCTTTCTTATAACTTAGAACATACCTTGTCTTTTCTTTTTTATATTTCTCCCTACAGAAAGCTGACCTTGCAGTTGCTCCACTGGCTATTACCTACGTTCGAGAGAAGGTCATCGACTTTTCCAAGCCCTTTATGACACTTGGAATAAGTATTTTGTACCGCAAGCCCAATGGTACAAACCCCGGCGTCTTCTCCTTCCTGAATCCTCTCTCCCCTGATATCTGGATGTATATTCTGCTGGCTTACTTGGGTGTCAGTTGTGTGCTCTTTGTCATAGCCAGGTAACATGCTCACTTTTGTGATTTTTTTGGCAATTGTTACCTCTTTTTTCTAACTAATAATTGTCAAAAGTCACAATGGATCTTAATTTTCCTTTTCTTTATTTCCCATGGGTGTGCTGAAGAATAATGAACTTTTAAGAGTCAATCACTTATTAAAATGCACTGTGCTGCCTTTTGGAGCAGAAAGCATGCTGGTTGTGTCAGTAAGCTATAAGTATGCTAGGGTTTACTATTCTTAATCACAATCTAAAACCAGACCAACTCCCCATAAAATAAGAATCATTACCTAATTTCTAAAGATTCTGTTAAGCTAGACAGCAAAATATTCTGTTTTATTAATCTGAATCAATAAATCAGTCATAAGAAAAATCAAAGTTTTATACTTTAAAAGCAGGTGCTTTTTTTTTATAAGAGCCAAGGTTAATTAAAAAAAAGTATGTTTAGTGTGAAGAAAAGGCTACCATGATTTTCTACATACAATTTGTCATTATTTTCAAAGATAAAATATATTACCACACAACATCACCTTAATTTCACTGACTCACAGGAAGTGTTTCAAATCATGGGGTCAGAAAATTAATGCCTAATTGAAAATATATGTAGTTTTATAAATTTGTATAATGGCTTTTTAAATCTATGTTACAGCTCAGTTTATGTTGATTTTGCCATTTTATTGCTGATAGTGGAGATGGAAATTTGTAATCATTTTTCATATATGCTTACCTTATCAAAGTTCTGATGGATCATTTTAAGGTGATTTAGTTTACTTTTGCCTTAATTGGGGAGATTAGAATTGTGCTTTAGAACTCAGAACCCTGTTGATATTGTAGTGACCTTAAAGATCTCATACTCATGTTATTCTTTGAATTTTTATGTTCTGTCAGACATCAAGAAGATAGTTCTAAGTCCAAAATGAATTAGAATTCTACATATAATTTTATCATGTTGATAAAATACCTATAATTTATAACAATACATATATTTTCAGCCCCATCATAACAAATTAAATACGTAGTTGTTTTTCAATTACATTACATAGGTTCTTTGATAAAATTTATCATTAAAGATATTTGGCCTTCTTGAACTTACTCACTTTTTAATGAAGTTGGGTATTTTTTACAGCCCATAAAAATATTTAATTCATTCATTTAATGGAGAAATAAAATCAATTATAGAAGTAGAGTATGATTTTAAATATGTTTACATAGAAATTATATGCAAATTTATTATTTTCCACCTAATTGTGTCAATATTAGCATTGGAGTCCTTAAAGCAATTATAATTTGCATTTGCATTAATTGTACATTGGAAAGATATTTCCCTAAAGCATTGAAGCTCTTTAGTAGAGCCAATAAATTTCTATTTAAAGTTTGGGGTTCTGCCAGAAACTTGAGGTTTTGGAGTGTGAAGTTCATAATCTTTTAACTCTACCTTCTGTCCATATTCTGTTAAGAGAAAATAGCAGCCTTGTACTAATTATACATTTTTTATAGTAACCAGCACAGAGAAATGTACTCAAAGGTTTTTGTCATATGTGTTCAGAGAAATGCATTCAAAAGTTTTAGCTTAAGTAACCCAGTGATTAAAGAACTTTGCAGTCTGCCCGCAGAGCAAACAAGAAAAATGAATCTTCAAACTATAAATAGAATCTTCCTTGAAGTCTAATGCGTACATATCTTCTTAATCAAATTAATAGAAGTTCCTAGGAAGGATAAAACCTAGTGGAGCTTGTCTTGAAATAATCCTGAGGCAATTTATGGGCATCTATCAAGCTGAGTTTCCTTGGGAATCTTCTTTTTTTAACATAGTCAGGCACTGGGAATCAAATCCTGGTCTCCAGCATGGCAGACGAGAATTCTACCATTGAGCCACCATTGCACTGCCCCTTGGGGTCTTAAACACAAACTTTTTGGTTTTCTTAAATTTGTATTAGTAAATTTATTTATTCATTCCAGCAGCAGTTTCTGAATCCAAATCTTCTAAAATTGGGTTTAAGAGCAAATACTCAAATATCTGTATTATTGTCAAACTTAAAAAGTATATGCAAAAAGAGGCATATAGTGTGGATATATAGTTAGTTAGCTTTCACATTATTTCTCTAACTTTCACATTAATAAATCTTCATAGATAATAACTATAATAATGAACTAAATATAGTAATAACTATAGGAAGCAATATTAATTTTACACAGATGAAATGCATCCATGTCATTCTGTTGGAGAACATAATGATAACCAAAATGTACCATTTTTAGTGTCTTTAAACCTTGGAATGGTACTGTTATAGTTTTGTTGTCAATGATTAAATGAATGGATTTGAAAATATTAAAAATATTTTCCTTCATATTGAATAATGTATATAAGAATTACCTCATATAACTTAAGACATTAAGTTTAAAGTATTCATTTAAGTGTAAATTATTAGATATTCTATAAAATAATAATATTAGGTATCTTTAAATTAAGTAATAATATTAGATATTCTTGATAAATAATATATATTACAAGAATATTTTATAGAATTTCTCCGAATATTTGGTTGAGTTCCCAGTGATAAAATAATCTTGTTTAAAAATATTGCCCAATTTTTAAAAAATTAAAAATTCATATTAAAAGTTTATAAAGCAAGTCAATTTACATTCTAAACTGAGCCTCAAATGTTTTTTATTTCAAATCTACTCTGAAATGTTCTTGAACATTTACTATTATGAAAGGAGTTCTTGATAATAATTTATGTGCAAATGCAGACAAAATATCCAAGTTTCAATTGTAGAAATTAATTGCCTTTCTTTCAAGAGATACCATAATAGTTGTTACAATTCAAAATGAAGAGTAGCATTTTAATTTTACCTATCAATAAAGATTACATTTATGTCATACAGAGATCACTGATTATCATATTACATCTTTTTTATTTCAAAATAAATGAATTTTCTTCATCTTTATGTAAATGCTTTATCCCCATAGAAATTACAGAGAAATGAAACACAAACAACAGCTTTTTTAAAAAAAATGCCAATGTACGTTTCATTCTCACTAAAAAAATCACAGAAACAAATTTCTAAAACAATTCCCATACTGATACTTCATATTTATTAATTCCTGAAATTTATGTCATACTGAATTTTAGGAAATTGTGTAATACATTCTTTCGAGTCAAAATAATATATCGTAAAATTTTTAAAAAGTGACTTAATTATTGTTAAAAAAAGTTATTCACCATTATTGTAACTTCTTTTCTATCACTGTTTGTTGTTTCCCCTACTGTTATTGCTACAATTAATCATCCATATCTTTCTAGCTACCAAGCCATGCCTTTAATTTGTTCTACTTTAGTTCAAGCATTCCATTCAAGGAGTCAGATATGTGTTGAAGTAAGCACTAGATAATTAGCTTGCTATAAAATGTTAATGATTAATTTATGTCACTCACCTGTCAACTACTTTATTCCACAAAAATCTCGTGGATACTTATAATATGCCAAGAATTGCACCAGACGCTTAAATGTAGAAAAAATACAACTGGATACATTCTTTTTATTAATAAGCTCACAATACATTTATTTCTGACTCAAGATATTTATTGCCTTTAGATGAAATTTATAAAATACTTGATGGCCTAATTTTTATGATTATTATATATTTTAAATACATTTCCCTAAAATGACTTGGAGTATTTGGAATTTTGATATACTCACAAATATACACACAACATACGCACTAATTCTCATAAGAGCAATAAACAACTGTAGAAAAATAAAGCATTAAACATTAGATTACTATATTTGGGGCTTTTTGACTATCTGTTCTATTGCAATGTAAGATTCCTAATTTTATGACAAATTAAGAAATAATAATAACTGGTAAAATTTATGTTTTTTAAATTATATTTGAAAGTAGATTATTTTGGTGATGGCTTTTAAAAAATTCCCCTACCCTTATTTTATAAGAAAACGATCATCTAAGATATCTTTAACAATATATTTATCTAAGGTATCTGAACTTTGTTTAGCCAATATTAAGAAAGCAATGCACAGTCTTATTTTTTCTTAATATGGTTTTATATTAAATGCTATTTTGTGAGGATTTGCATTTTTTTGTAATAGCATAATGATACAATCAGCATGCTTATCCAAATTAGCAGAGAACTCTCATTTGAAGAGTAAGGATGAGCCTAAGGTACTGCATTCTTGACATCGAATGGCTTTATGTCCGGCATTCTAACAATACATCTTAGCTGGAAGAAAATTAGGAAGGATTTTTGTCCCCTAGAAAAGTTAAATAACAGGATTTCACCTATAGTATGTTTTCATGGCATTTAGAGAAAAAATATATAGTAAGGCACAAAGTCTAAGCATGTGGTTATGTTTCCCCTTAAACCATTCCCCTCCTTCTTTCTATTTTCTTTTCTTTGACCTAGTATATCAGTGTAGAGACAGATATTAGTTATATAAAATGTCTGGGTAGGGCACCAACTCCTTATACTGATAATGAGTATTTTTCACCTTGCTTCAAATATTTCATTTATAAAACAACAGAACTGGTAGATCCTATATTTGAAATGAAGTGACCCAAATTCCCATAGATATTAGAGAACTTTTTCTTTTAGCTATAGCTATCCCTGGGACAGCCAGAACTGTCAAAGATCTGGGCTTAGCTTGTGAATCTTGGTCTAGAGCCTTAGTAGTTTTCTATACAGACCTAAATGCGTTCCAAACGGAAAAGAAGGGAGTAATTGTACACACATCTCCCCTCCAACAGGATTGATGTAACCATAATAATTATTCACTATACATGTAATAATGTTGTATGTTTTATTCTAAGATTGGCATTTTTAAATTAAATACAAACCAATGCAGAACAAGTATACTATGCTGAATCTTGTAGTAAGGATTCCATTAAAGAAAAATTTTGTAGGTTACTCAAATGAATGAAAATGATTAAATATAGGAAAAAGATAAAAGAAGCCAAGCAATATGGCTTCACCTAGCGTTCTTAGCAAGAATAGCCAATCAAAGAGTACCCAATGCATTCAATGTATGACATCAGTTTTTCCAAGTTTAGAAGAATGCAGACATTTCTTGTGTTTTTGTGTTGTTACCTGCCTAATTTTTAGAATAATAGAATATTATCTCTTCTGTTATTCGATGAGGTGCAGGGGGTAGTCTCCCTTGAATCTGCTTGAGGATTTATTATTACATTGAAGGCCAAAACTGCCTTGATGTACATTTTGGCTCAATCATGGTTTGTGGTCACAAGATGATAAGGCTATTGCCTTACTGAGAGCTCTTAAACTTTTAAACATATTCTGTATTTCTCTTGGAGCTCAGAGGTAATGATGTTCTAAATAGTGGTTTTGGTGGTTAACAGAGTTTAGGAAACCATACCCAAAGTGCTTACATTAACAACTTTGATTTTGGCTCTTGATGAGTGTGCAATATCTTTTATATTCCTGTCACAGTGATGAGTGACATTTAATATACGGTAGGGGTAACAGTGAATTATTATGCACTTAAAACTGGATAACTGCTTTGGTGGGATGTTCAATGTTATAATCTGTGTCAGAAAGACTGTTGTCACATTGAAATGAAATGCCAATTTTTCTGTGTGCCTTTGCAACCAACTTGCTCCACCCCCTAGTCAAAAAACATTTCAGATTTACCTTTCCATCATGTAATTTTAGCTGTATTTTATTCTGATTTGTTAACACCATTTGCTAACTGAAGTAAATGCAGGAAAACTCATTTGTTGTTCCTTTTCCCATCTAGCAATTTTCTTGTATTTTACTAAAAATTTGGCTTAAATTAGTGCTCTCCTGCTAATATGTCCTTCATACATAGGAAAGTGATTATTAAAGTAAATAGTATACTAGCAAATATTAATCAAAGTTATGAACTTAAAAGTCAATATTGATTAAAGTTAAATACAAATTATGCACTGAAATGTTTCTAAAGGATTGATAAGACTATTTCTGCACTAGTCAAGAATTTTTTTCCTCATATTTGGTAAATCTCTTATAAAACACTTTACTTCTCTTTTTTTAATGGTTCCAATAATGTTCATGGTTGCAAAGTAGGCCCAGAGTCACTAACCTAGAAAAATCTCTTAGTCTGTATTTTGTGGTCCTAAAAAATTTCTTAGTTTGTATTATTTGGAAGAACCAAACCAATTGAATTGAGGTTGAATCTGACTTCTTTTTAGCAGTTTATTTGTAATAAGCACAAATCCAGGTAATTGAGACAATAGAGATATTGACTGAAGTTACCTGTCTAAGATAAAGAAGAGAATCCCAAGTGTCAGAGGATAAAATAATCATATTTTCTACCTTCTCATTGTTATAATTATGCTAGGCAGTTAAAGAAATAAAAGAGGAAAGAATGAGTGTACCAGAGGCAATTTAAAATCAAAGTCCTTTTCCAGTTATCTGTAATTCAAATGCCAACAAATGCAAGTTGGCATTTCACTTTTAGGCTAATTGTGTTTTTGAATATATTTTGTAGGTTTCTAAATCTCTATCCAAATTATTTTCCCCATAGCATATTTTGTTCTTGATTGTTAGTCCCAAATAACTGAGTATAAATGCAAAAGCAGAAGTTTAATAGCTCAGTGTTATTTTTTCAAATCCTATGGAAAAATTATTTGCCTCTGCATCTTTCCTTGCCTCTATGGTCAGAAATGAATTCATAGACCAGTAGAGGCAAACCTGCCTTGCTCTCTGGTCTGTGCAAATGTATCCACTAGCTAAATATATTGGCCATTGAGCTACTGAGAATTACCTTTATCCAATGCTGATTTGTTTCAACTTAACAGTTCCACAATGTCTAGCTTAGTAAATCACAGAAACGAATTATAATCATTTATAATGTATAGGGCCACATTAAGATATTTGATAATGCTAAAAATTTCCAATTTACAAATTAACTATCCCAAATGGAACTATATTCTTAATGACTCCTTATGTAGTATGTTATATATACAGGTGTGTGCTTTTATGTATCCGATGTATGAAATTTTCTGTTTCCTATGAAAGATTTGGCAGTTGTCACCCTGTCCCCTCTGCTTTTCTGATCATCTAATTCTGATTCAGAAGCTAATAATAGAATAAGTAGGTACTGTGAATGGCTTATTGCTCTCCCTTTTAACTTTTTTTTTCACCATAAGAATGAAATTCTTTTAGGTAACTCTTAAAGACCAACAAGATAAGGAAAACCAAGGATTTGCATCAAGTGGCATCCCTATTCTTCCATGTGGTACAGTTTCTAGTTAGCTGCTTTGCCCTTAACTTCAGGGACTGTGATTTGCTGGTAAGAAGCCATCTTCCAGTTTGTTTTGCCTGTGTTATTTTGCAAAACAAACCTGCACTTCTATATTTCTACAGTCACAGTAATGATGGTCCCTCAGACTTCTGTCGGGGGTTTTCAGTCACCTAGGAAAGCGCTTCACAATCTGAAACTATCTCAGGAAATTTAGTGGTTTTCTTTTCTTTAGCAATGTTCCTTATGAAATATTTTCATCTATTTATATCTAGTCAACAGAGGTCAACATGTTTGTATGAAAATATATACTTTGAAACAGAGGAGTCTGTATGGGAAGCCATGAAACAAAGATATTGAGGAAAAAAGAAGTGTTCACTTGAGGATTTTTTTTCTGTATGTCTTTGTACCATGACTGAAAGCACATGTCTTAAAAAATGTAGAGAAATAGATCAGTTTGTTTTTCTTTTAATGGTAATCATGACACCTAAATTTATAACAATTTTATTTGGATATATCTGTCCTCTGCTATGGAATCTTTGGTATAAGAAAGTTCTTTCAGATAAATATTCTCCTGTTTAGTCTTGTGGGCTAGTGGATCATGTGGGGATAGTTGTTGAGGGAATAAAAGGAAGATTACATATATTGCATGCCAATTATAGCCAGTCTATGTTTTGAGAACTATAGAGAGATTAATTTAACTTCTTTGTTTTTAGCAATTCTGTGCTTTTATAGTTTGAATTAGAGAATGAATAGTTGTAACTTCCACCATCCTCCATTCACCAACCCTGGGTGAAATGTTCTATTTCCCTTTACTGCTATAGCCAAATTTTTAAATTCTAATTTACTATAAGGGGGAAGGAAAGTTGCTCTGAAGGAAAGAAAACAGATTTAGAAAAGGAAATGATGTCTTTTCATTCTTTTTGAATATTGATCATTTAAGACGGTAGCAAAAAGACTGGCTATTTATAATTTTTTTCAAAGAATCATATTACATCTCTGAACTACATGTAAGCAGTATATTGTTTTACAATAACAGCTGATCCCTTAAAAATTACTTTGATCAGTTATACTTAAAAATAGGCCTTTTTCTTTAGTACTGCAAGCAGGAAAGCTTTAAAAAAATTCCAATTTATTGGGCACTTAGGTGGCATTATCATGTTACACACAAGTAAAATTTACCTTATACACCTCTAGAAATGCTAACCTTACTCCCCTGAAAATTACTAGCAGCAAGAAATAAAAGAATAGAACCACACTTCGAGTGTTTCTGCAGAGTGTTTCTGCTCTCAGTATCATTTCAGTTTTTTTTGCATAATCCGTGGAAGTAGGAGAGAGAGCAATATCAAATGAAAATATATGGATGACATTTTTTGGTAGTAATTTATGACTGTATTTCATCATACAATGTAAGATAATGCACTCTAACCAAATAATTAATGAGTAGAAGATATAGTATCATCAACCAATGTAACTTCATCCATTAGATCATGTCTCAATACCTTAATTGCTATAATTTTTTACATTCCATTACATAATTACATTATTCAAGTTAAACTGTTTTCATATCAATCCTGTTGGGTTTATTTATTTATTTTTTTTTTGGAAAAATATCATGGCCTTCCCAAATTGTAAATGAAATTTCAATATATTTGTAATATTTGGATAGGAAAAGCTAGACAGGAACTGTTTTGAATAAAACTAAAGGATAACACAAAATATTCTACTAATTTTCTGTGCCTATAGTTTTAAATACTTCTAGTTAACTCTTGCACAATGAAGGGCATTATGAAAATTGGGATGTTATTTCTGTTACAAATATATGATTTTTATGCCTATTTTTTTTTTTTAACGTAGGCAGGCACCAGGACTCGAACCTGGGTCCTCTGGCATGGCAGGCGAGCATTCTTGCCTGCTGAGCCACCGTGGCCCGCCTTGAAATCATTTTTAAGCCCAGAATTTAAGCTTACATTCCTTATAACAAAGTCATTATTAATGAAGCAATTATATACATCTGCATATTTAACCATAGTAATGTTTTAAAATTTTTATCAAGTATACATTGGATTGAAATATACTTTTAGTTCCAGTACCTTGTGACTTATATAAAATTTTGTGCTATTTTTCATGAGCAATGTTTAACTCTAAATTATTTTAAATATTTCCAACTCTCATGTGTCCCTGACTGTGACTACAACTGACGTGATAATATTAGGTCAATGAATTTACAGCAGATTTGCCTAATAAACTGAAGGAATTAATATTTGAAGCAAAGGTGAAATTGTAGGTTTTGAATGTTACTGGCATGATAAACAGAATAGGGCTACAACTGTCATCTAAGTTGGTTCAGAATATGCACCTGAATATTATTTTAACATAATAAATTTAGGTAAGTGTTTCCCTGCTTCCCTTACTATTATTGTTATTGACAGGGGATGGGTGGGAAGTTGTTTCAATTTAAGCAATTCACTAGACTGAAGATATGTTTTGGAAACTGGTATTGCTAAAGTGATTTTATTTAAAAAAAACATTTTGGCAAAAATAAAATTTTCCTTATAGATAGAAATGCAAATACCTAATTTGTACTCAAGAAATGTGGATTTCAAAATTTTCATATTATGACTTCAATTTTCAATTAAGACTTCAAAATGTTTCATTAGAATATTATTACAATGATGCTTAAAATTATCCATCTGATAAAAATGATTATTTCAATAGTTGTTTATTTGAACATTTTAGTTGAAAATAAAAATAGTGAATGAATTCCAAACATACTTCAGTTGTTTTAGCTACAACATTTCATATGTAATGCATACATCTAATTTAAAAATATTTTCATTGATTTGTTTGATTTTATGATAGTGTCTCTATTTTCATATGATATATAGTTGAAAAAATAGAAAGCCGAATAGTCATTGAACTTTGTGAAAGCTCTTATTAAAATTTATTTTATAGTAAAAAACTCAATGAGAAGAAAAAAATTAATTTCCCTTTTATGTCTGTGGTAGCTGAAGTTTGCTAGTTTTGTATAAACCAGATATTCTCATGCTAGCCAAATAAATTTAATGTCCATTATACTAGAAAGTCAAATGATAGCTTTCAAATGCTAGCTTTAAGTTCTTTGATGACATTATTTACTTATTGTGTCCTTTTTTAAAAGAAAAAGCATATAGTCTATTTATTTTCCAATATTACAAACTACATGACCACCTGAGTGGTTTAATTCTGGACTTACTGCTTTTAAAATCCTTAGCAAGTATGTTGCAAACTAAACGCTTGCTTCTGATCTGTAACTCTAAGAGAGCATTCTTTCCAATGGAAATAGTCTCGCAATTATTTCTAAATAACTACCTTTATTGTTTGGTATTGCACCTGAAAAAAGTTAGCCTTATTGGTAAGAAATCAATTTATAGGACAAAATTAAGGTTCCTTTTATGATGTAATATGTGAACCATTTTCCTTATTATTCTCAAATTAAAGCCACTCTTAATTTAATTTGGTTGGACAATGGGGGGTTTTAGAAAAGTGGTATTGGTAGCCATCTAATGAGACTATCTAAAAGCCATTTTATAATTTTTAAATAGATTTCAGCTTTGATTATAGAATTACATTTTTTCTTTTACTTTGGCATTTATAAAATTAATTTGTGTTTTATGGTAACCAAAAATAATGACTTTCCTCCAGAAATCTTAAAATGGTCAGTAGATAATTATGATAAGGATTCCTTATCTCATCACAATTTAAAAAATTCTTAGCTAGTTTAAATAAATAGCTTAAATAATTTGCAGTGCATCTTTACTTAATATTATTTAGACAGTAATTCTGAAAATAAGAATAGGTCGCAGGATCTAATGTCAGCCTGTTAATTGATGAAGCTAATTTCCTTAATAACTACTTTTCTATCAAAAGTAAATATTTCTATTAAGGAAAATCAGCAGGAAGTACTAAATTGTAAAGATTTTCATTATTTTACTATTTCTAGCTGTTTATAGATAATAGTAATATTTATTTTTATTTAAGGTTACATTGTCTAAGAAAAATTGACCATGAATTATTTTCATTAATAAATTACAAATCAAGGAACTGATCATGTTGCCATTTCATGGAGCCCTTCCAATCCATTTAGATCTACTAAATAATACATTCAATGACATATTATAGCATTCACATGTAAATAATCTTTACACTTTTCTCTGGATAGATCTGGTAAATTTCTGGTACTAAAACTACCAATTAAGACACGTCAAGGTTAATTAATGAAAAAAATGTATGGCATAAAATTTTAACATAAATGATGTGTAATGTTCACTGATATGATGGACATTATTTAATAATTGACTATGGCTAGGAGAGAGGCTTTGATTTGTAGCATTTGCCAGTTTTCATGGTGTAAATATTCCCTAAAGCCAATATCAAGCAACGAACTGCATCACTGAATGCAGAGTTGAGAAGATGACTGCAAAATTGGCACTTGTGAGTCAGTATGAGCCAGCTTTCATGTATCAATAATACATAACACGTTCAAATGAAGAGAAAAGCATAGGATCAGGAAAATGAATAGCAGGTAGTTCAGATGGAATATCTTTATATACAGAAGATAATGGAAAGTTCATAGAGCTTTGAGAGCAAAGATACAGTTGCTTTTTATTATGACAATTAGAAACTGTGAAGTAATTGTGAGCTTAAAATAAACGTCAATTTGCCCTTTGCTTATCAAAATAATTTATACCTAAGTAATTAGCATATCTGCTTAAAGTTAGCTGCATATTAAGATGTCTATGGAAAATATAAAATGCACTAAGGAAAACCTCAACTAATTTCCAATCTCATGGAATGAGTCATTACAGATATTGATGTTTACAGAATTGAGTTCTAACATGGAAGATTTTCATCCATGATATATAGTCTTCCCTGCCTATAATTAAAAAAAAAAAGTTCATAAAGGATCATAATATTCTAAGATAACGCAGCATAATTTATTATAATCTTTGAATATTTCCTTCTGAAAGTTCAGTAAGAGATTCAGAGCCTATATTTATAGGAATAGGTTCACCTATAGGTATTATTGTTCTTGTGTAACAAGAAACCTGAATTGGGCAACTCAAGATTGAAACAACTGCCAAAGGGTGACTTTAAGGCACTGTCTTCCTGCTACATCATTGTTCAAAGTGAGGCTTTCATTCTCATGGTTACAAGCCAACCACTGCAACTCCATCATTTCTGTCCCCCAGTCAGAAAGGAGACTAGTGAAGAGCAAAATATAATATTTCTGTGAACATCTTATTGGCTAGAGTTATTTCACGTAAGGATATCCCTAGCTGCAAGACAGGCTGCAGAAGTGAGTTTGTTTTCTGTGAGTTTACTGCCACCTAAAAGTTCTTTTATAAGTAAGAAAAGGACATGTTACTGGGTATGTAATTGGTTGTATCTATCACAGATAATGTTGAATTATGAAGTAATGTTTGTTCACACATGGAATTCTCTCCAATTGCTATAATTTCTTATTTCAAGTATCCCTTTCTGAAGTTTTTTTTTCCTTTCTTTTCTACTATCAGATATCAAAGTGTTTGTGTCTAAGCAGTCTGAGTACTCCCTTCTCATTTGTTATTTTAAACCATCATTCTCTTTAAAATGAGCTAATAAAGCTTGGTAAAATGTAGAAAAATAAGTCTAAATATTTCTTATTTTAGAAGATTTTTTATACTTCCTTTCTGGTTCTGGCATATATTCTTGAGATATGAGATTACTACCACATTAGTTTTCAGGAAGGATATAAATTATTGCTCTAACATCTTTAATCATATGATCAAAATATGAATTTTCTAAGCTATAGCAAATAACCCTGGCTTATTTTTGATGCAGAATATTCAAAATATCAATGCTTCCTTCACTTTTCTAAGGCAATAAAGAATTTGGAGCTCCCTCCCCAAAAAGCTGTTAAGTACGCCACTCTTCATAATACTTATACAAAATAGATAGATATATTATATCATAAGACAGCTTTATAAAAATATCAGATGCTAAACTATTTCTAGGAAAAACTCCAAAACAGAAATATTGGAGAGAGTTCCCTGATCAAATAATGTTAGGAGAACTGCATACTAGATCCTCTTTTTGTAGATTCATTAGTAACATATTAAAGACTCTGAAAAGTCCTGCAATGAAACAACTGGCTAGATTTATTTAACTCAGCATTTCCCCAATATTTTTGACCATGGAACATTTTTCATCTGATATCTCTGTTTTCTCTATCCATAATCAATGCTAATCTACTGAATAAAAGGTGTAAAACACCATTTCAATATATAAATACATTTGGATTTCTGTTTCCTTTATATGCATTCCATATAGAGTCAATTACTTGTAATAGGAGTGAATCAGCAGCTCTACCCTTGGATCCTAATGGAATTATTTTCAGAGCTCATTTTACTGATGTATATGGAAACATAAGATTCTATCACATTTATATAAATTATAGTTTATGACTCAATAGAACTTTAAAAATTAATATTTTAATTTTTTAAAGTTATAAGAATATAATGCTTCAATTTTAATATTCTGCTTTCTCAAAGTAAATATAGTGAATGTATACAATTTAATTAAAAATTTTTAAAATTGACTTTCATTTGAAAATGTCTGATCTTAGGGTAATCTGTAATTACTTATTTTTTAACTTGGTTAGAAAACCAAATTTTGACATTAAATTATCAAAAAGATGCCCCCTAAATATTTACAAAAACTTTTTCTTCATGCATTATGAATTATATAATAATTAGCAATTGGAAAAAATCTTATTTTGTAATAATGATGGACCTAATAAATTATGATTTAGGTATACTTTTTCATACATGCAAATTATGATTTAGGAGAAAGCATATGGTTTAATACCTTCCAGTTTTATTTATAATATTTGCATATGTGTTAAAGGAGGAAGAATTTTACAAAATGCTTGATGATTTATTTTGTGTTTATTGTAAGGAGGAAATTAATGATCTATTCCTTTAAAAATGCTCACCCCTCAAGGTGAATGAATTATGCTGATTTGAGTAGAAGCCATAATTTTGAGGCTCCATATCTTCGTGAGGTTGTGGTCTTTTCTTTTAGAGTCTTATTTGTGTAGTTTATGACATATTCACTAAACAGGACTGATAGAGGTTACTGTATTTTTTTTTTCAACATGGGCAGGCACCAGGAATTGTACCTCGGTCTCTGGCATGGCAGGCAAGAACTCTGCCACTGAGCCACCGTTGCCTGCCCAAGGCCACTGTATTTTAACTCTCATTTATATTTTAGACATCAAATGATAATTCTTAATATTCTAATTCCATTAAAAAATACAAATCCCGTAAGTACAAAATGCCACAAAATAAATAGTAAAGTCAGCTCACATATATAAACCTAGGGTGTTTAAAATTTAATTATAGTGATATTAAAATAGCCTGTCTAAGAAATAACCGGCAATTTTAATCTGCATGCTTCTTATGAGACTGGACAGGTAGCAATTTTGATTGGCTCATCTAAAAAATGAATATAATTATCAGAGCATTTATGCGGTCCATCCTGGAAGGCATTCACTCATTTTAATCTTTTGTTTGCAGCCCTTTAGTTCTTTTTAAATAATCTCATTAATAACTAATACAAGGTGTTATAAATTAGATTGCCTATTCCAAGCAAAATATGTTCTTAATAAAAGCTTCATAAATGGCACCTACTTCACAAATTTAGACCAAGTGTTGCTTTTGTGTTTTTTATTGTCAATGGAAATATATCACTTATTTAGCTTATGATATAATAATTATATACCCAACATGTTAAATTTGTGATCATAATTTTATAACTAGAGTGAGATTTTTATAAAGTCAGTCTGGGTCTTAAATGATAATACACCACATTTTTTCATGCAACAAGCTTTTCCTTGCATGTGCATTTTCCAGCTAGATCTACTGTCTGTCTATATATATCTATCTACCTATCTATCTATCTATCTATCTATCTATCTATCTATCTATCTATCTACCCATCACTTTAACAATAAAAATTAGTAATATAAAAAACAGTGTGAAAAAGTATTCCCCCCTGTTGCTCCTATTCATAATTATTAATATATATTTATTTGAGATAACCTGGCATTGGTTATACCTAAACTATCCCACAAATAAAATGATGCCATTTTATTTTTCAAGTTTAATTAAATGGAAAATTATTTTATAGGACAATTGACAATTTTGTGTGTATTATAGAGGATAAAAATGACTTTTACACCATATACAGTAATAAAGGTAATAATTTGATCTGTTTAAACTCAATTATGAAAATCCATTCACAAATTTCTTTGTATACTAAACTTTATATAAAATATTATTTTAAAAATCCCATCATTTTTTGATAAAAATTGCACAATTAAAAAAATTTAATGAGTGCATTTTGAAGGAAACTTGTGTGAAAGAATTTTCTATGAATTCTTTAATTATTTGTCATTTCAGTCATAAGGCAAGATCTTGTGAAGGTGTGTGTGTTATTTTTTAAAAATCTCTGCAAAAAGACTATAAACTCCAGAATCTCAAATTCCTAAATTTACCAGTCATTTCTCCCAAGGTTTTGAATACTCACTCTGCATATCTATTATGCAGTGTGGAGAAATGCAAACTTAACATGTTTTCAGTCTAAATGGAAGAATTAAAAAATTAATACTGGAAACAGGATGAATATGCATGGAAAAGCACCAGACTAATAAGTCAGTCCATCCAGACACAGCATGCTAAATGCATGATAAAGAGCAAAAATCTGTGCATTAGACTCAAGAAGAAGATAGGAAACAATGGTTGGCAGCTCATCTTGCCTACAGAAGATGTTATCCTACTGATATGTTTGCCCATAGTGTGTCTGAGGACCATATGCCAGACTACAACAAACAGCAATTTCATTTGTAGCTTCTGACTTTCTTAACCATCTATTACCTACCTATGGGTGATTTACTGGCCTAAAAAGTATTATTGAATGTTAGTCCACACTTGGAAATGATAACACAGCAAGCAATAAATAGCCTTTAATTGCCATTTTTTATTTAAAAAAACAAGCACTTTTTGTTGTATAATCATCAAAATATGAACAAAGGCACACTTTACAAAAATTGTAAAAAGACTTCCAATAGATTGCTAGAGATGGGCAGTATATAGGCAGTAAAATTGCAGCATACAATGCTGTAAAATCATCAGGATATGAAATTTTGATATCAGTGTTATAAGAACATATGATATGAAAAAATATTAAGGAACATAATTGACACATAATATTTAAATAAGATGTTGGGGAACATCTATGTTATCTTTATAATGCAAATTCTTAAGGTCCTAGAGAAGCTTTAAATAGACTAAACTTGATTGTGGGAAATGACAGGAATTATCTGTATCATTTAAATGCATTAAGGCATTTTGGAAAACTGAATTGTATGTTTAAAACAGTAAAAGTACATATGCCATTTCAAATAAAATAACCTTCTAGAGAGTTCTAGGACCCTGTCTAGTATAAAATTTTAGCACATAATCAACAGAACCTCTCACCATAAATGAAGAAATTAAAGTCTAAAAGAATGAAGTGGCTTGACAAAGGTCCGTATTAAATCACAGACCTGGAGCCAGCAGGTTCACAGTATGTACTACACTAGAGCAGAAAGACACAGCTTAGCCATTCCTTAAGGGAAAGTCCCTTTCACAACTATTAAGCAAAGTTAAGTTTCAAACCTGAAGGATTTTAAGACATGGTAAAGCAAACAAGGAATTTTGCAAAATTTTTAATAGGAATCTATTTCCTGGTAATAGTTCATAATTTTTTTTAAGTTATGTTTTTATATTTCTTTTGTTCTTTCCCTAGGAGGAAGTCCTAAAATGTGCATAATCTTTAAGACATGACTGTAGCATCAACTTAGAATTCTGTCAGCTGCATAGCATTAAGCATTGCGCTACATTTTAATTTGTCACTTAGTCCTTTAGTCTTTTGGCCAAACAATAAATCCTAATCTTATTTACATCTTTCATTATTATGGGGATTCATCTGAATATTTTTTCTCTCTCTTTCTCTTCTTCATTGTCTTCTGCTCAGTGCGATATGTACATTTTTGAATTTTTCTTCCATTCTTTCTCTCCTTCCTGACTCCCAGTCATTGATTGGTAAGAATTTTTCATCGAGATTACTTCTTTTTCTCAGAGCTTCATTTTATTGTCCAAAGTATTGCTTGGTACAGATCTAATTCAGAGTCCTCTGAAAATTTCCAACATTATTTGTTCTAAAATGTAAATAAAATTTATTATGTTGTTTTAAAATGTCAATAAAAGTATAAAGCCAGGCTAGATTCAATAAGAAACCTTGTAGTATCTTATTATTTGCAACTTCATTATATACTAGCATTTATTATATTTGCTTATTTTATCCCTCATATAATTTTAAGTGACCAAATGGTTGAATAGACTTACTGGAAGTCACATAGCCAAATGCACAAACAGTACTAGCTGATAGGTCTCTGAATCATACTACAGAAACTAAAACCTTCTCTCTTAAAGAGAGCTTATAAGATATATTTTGAATTACTGGTAAAATTAAAATAAAAAAAATTAACGATTTTGTTAGATAACTATCACATTTGACATAGAGATAAAGCCTCAGTAATCAAAATCTGATTGTCAAATGCCTGTCAACACTGTAGGAGGGATTCAGCTGTTAAATATATTAAAGAACTCTATTGAAATACTTCACACTATAAAACTTCTCAAATAAACATGGCATTGCTTTATTGTCCTGGAAATCTCTGCAAAGAAAAGCAGGAAGGGATTATTTAAATGCCTTGAACACGTTCTAACAGCTTCACAGTGAATGCAGAAAGTGGATGACAGAGAATAAGATAGTTTTTATTTTAATTTACAAAAAGTCATTTGGGATTCACAAAAAAATAGTATCTACTGCTAGAAAAAGTTGGAACAGTCTTTTTGTTTAGTGAAGCAGATAGTCAAGCTTGAGATGAAAAATATTTTGAGAAATTAAAGAACTGATAGCTCAGAGAAATGAACAGACACAGATGGACTTCTTGGCCTTCTTTCATGAGCACATTTCCTATTTTATTGGCTGAGGATAAGTAAAGCTATTTAAGTGGATCAAAATGCAGAAGCAAATTTTGTCTTTGTGAAATGTATAAAATATGTCCTGTGCCTCTGAAAAAAATAGCTATATATATATAGGTGTGTATGTGTGTACACTGATAAATGCACTTCCATTTTCCAAAAGTCAAAAACAATTCTTCATTGAATAATAAAAATAAATGTACTATAAATCAGCTGTGGCAAAGATGAATATCTAATAAAAATGGAGATCTTTAAGAATTTGAGAACATAAACTGAAACAAATACTATGATGTATAAAATTTTTATCTATTTAATAAGTACATACACAAACATCTATTCTAAAAGCTATGATAATATGCAGTTATGGAATTTGTGCATTAAACAGAATCACAAAATAATTATTGATATTTTATAAAGAATATAAAAAGGAACATTTGCTTCATATTGCCAGTGTTATACTTTTCTGCATTAAAGAACAAAAGAGAGGTGTGTTTGCAATCTAATGCATAAATCTCCTGTATATGCTAAATAGTTTAGAGAACCATTCTCTGTACTCAAAGCCATTATTTGCAAGTTAAAATTTTGTAAACAAATGGTAAATTACAGCTGTTGACCAGTAAAATTCTATGCCAATTTCCAAATCTATGGGGATGGAAAACCATCTGTTAAAAAGGATAGCATAGTTTGGAAAATGTTACATATTTGCCTAAAAATTGTTAACTTTATTTTAAATTATATCCTACATAGAAATAAATAATTAAAATGAACATAATTTCACAGTTTAAAGTGATTAACTGAGAAAGATATTGATTTAAAAATTCTGAGCAAAATTACGAATGTGTTCATATCCTTTTGTCTAATAACACAGTAACCTCTTAAATCAACTGCTTTTCTCCATTTTGCATTCATCTGAATAAAAATTAGATAATTTTAAAAAGCTTCTTTATAGCTTTGTTATACAAGGTTATCTTTCATGATTTTCAGTTTATTTTGTTTGATTAACTGAAACAGAAATACAGAGATCATTTATGAACCTTTGAGTATAAAATGTCCTTTTATATGTCTATTTTCTTTGTTAAGGAAAACTGGCACTCCATTCTGTCTTCCTGACTCTGGATTCCCTTTCTTGCCTATATAGTCCGGGAAATTAAAGCTGTTTCTATTGCCTACAAAATAAAATTGATAGCACATATGATGTATGTAACCAAAGATGAATATCGGCCTGATATGAAAACGTCAAATTACATATGGTTGCCTTTTCTATAACATAATTTTAATAACAAATATTGCATTAATAAAAATGCATAGGCAATAAAAATATAGTGAAACTAAAATAAACATTAATGTGTAGAAGACATAGATCATTCATTTCTGATAGTATGGTTGAAAATACAAAGTTTTTGAGAGCATGTTCAGACAACCCTGTTTTCAAATTTAAGAGAATATTTAAGGCACAGTTTTGGCCAAACAAATACATCTACAGTCTGAGTTTGGCCTCCCTGTTTATTAATCGTAGCAAATTATTGAAAATAATTCCTTGACCATGTTTTGAATAGACTATAAAAGTAAGAGAAATTTGTATGTGACCTTCCAATTCAATTTAGCTTACTGTAAATGTAATAAATAAAAAAATATGGGAATGGCTTGAATGACAGGGAAGGCTGCAAAGCATCTCTTTCAATGCTTCTGCAAAGCTATTTGTTTTTAAGCAATGAGACTCATATTATGCTACATTTGTCAAAACAATTAGAAAGATGAGCCATCTTCTAAATTTATGTCAAACTCATAAAAATCTGTGTCCAAACAATCAGCTTATATTCTGCTGCTAAGTGCAATGCTAATAAAATAGTCTAATGCAATTGCTCTTTTTCTAGTGTTGATAAAATATGTCGAATGATATGTTACTTCCTGATAATCTAATTACTTAGGAAGTCATCATGTTAATGTTTTCTAAACTACTGTTTATACACAAATCTATTGTACCTTTTATCCTCAATTTTTATATTATTCAGAGAATTTTTTCAGTTTTCATACAACTCTACTGGCTGTGAGTCATTTTTGCTATGTTCTCCAAGTACTGAGTTTTTAACTAACTTTGTTTTCATATGAGGAATTTTTGATTCATAATTGTAAAACTGGAATTTTAGTCCACTCAAAGCCAATCTGATTTACAGTGAAAGTAGAATCTCTGAACATAGATGTGATTCATACATTAGAGCACAAAATAACTTAACCAGGTGTAAAATCCAAGTTAATCTAATGTTTACCTTACTTTGACCCA
Organism: Tamandua tetradactyla; assembly: GCF_023851605.1. Classification (NCBI taxonomy): domain Eukaryota; kingdom Metazoa; phylum Chordata; class Mammalia; order Pilosa; family Myrmecophagidae; genus Tamandua; species Tamandua tetradactyla. The sequence continues at coordinate 159,666,815 of NC_135331.1, forward strand.
TAAAGGAAAACATAACAAACAAAATTGATTCTACCATTCTTATGTGGATAGGTGATAGACACTAAATAGTTAAAACGGAGATATCATCAACAACTCAAATCAAGTTCAAGTAATTTGTAATCTTGTGAAAAGTTTTTGTTTTGTTTTTAAAGGGAATATGTAGCATGTATTCATTGGTAAGGCATGAACCTCTAATTTGAATATGGCTTTCAGAGACATGGCTTCTTTAAGTTTTTACAAGTTGCAGTGTCTGCCGGCCATGTCTTTTAAATAATAGATCTTATCATTTATCTTGAAATTGAAATAAGTGAGATGGGGTGGAGGGTTAATAATGCTTCAGACATTCAAAAAAATATTATTAGGTGACCATCCCTAAAGGTGATCACAGTAAATGCTACAAATATACCCACCACCTCCCCCTCTGCACCAACATACCTACACACGATCCGTGTCTGGCTAATAATCCTTCAAGCATCTTTATGCATTGTCAGAGATCACTTTTGCTTTACCCTTCAGTGGATTCACTCACATATATGTGTAGTGTCACTCACATATATGTGTAGTGATGCCTTAGAGAGAGACAGCCAGCCACTGTATTTGTTATTGCTTCTTCAGCCCTATCATATAAGTGTGAGGTCCGTTTTGTCTCCTAACAGAGATACAAGTAAGTAATGAAAGAATGAGCTGGAAAGAAGGGGATAAACCACATCTGGGAAAATGAGAGCTGGTTTGGGATGGTTGAACACGCAGGACTAATGAGAAGGAGGTAGAGGGAAAAATGAAACAAAATTAGGATTTGGGGCCACAGTGAAGTCCAATTAATTGCAGCCTACACGCAAACTTGATGTATCTGACACAACCACAAAACCATATGTCTCTATAGGGCAAGTCAACGTTCAGATTTAATTATTATGTTTCATCATTAGGGTCTTGGTTTTTATTTATTTGCTTAAAAATGTGTTTAATTATTATAAAAATTGAGTGCTTTCTCCCTATTACATATAGCTCTCCACTAATTAAGCTATACTTTGGGCCCATGCAGAAGTTGTGCGGGATAAACCTGTTTTTTAAGGTAGCATAATAAATGATAAATGACAATTTTACTAAATTTTGCCTAGAGAGTGATAAAGGTTTCAAAGCTTTCACTAAGGGCAAATTAAGGCAAGTATCTTCTTTTCTATAATTTAAATATGCGTTTAAATTATGGAAGAGGTGAGCTATAGTTACATTATTTTGACAAAGTTTATACAAGGATCTACTTCTAAATTTAAATTGGATCCTATTTAAGTAATTGCCCATGAAATGTGCTGTGAGTAGATAGATGATCAGAAAAGTAATGGATATATTTTTGTAAGAATAATGAAATCTTGAATTATCAATGTTAAGAAGGAACTGCAGTGATGGCCAGGGGTAACCTCTCATTAACAGAATAAGGAACTGAGGATGAAAGAGAGGAAACCAAATAGTAACAGATGGCAATACAAATAGTAACAGTGGAAAAATATATCAGAAATTATCTCTTAATATCTCTGTATGTTCAACAGTGTCTACATACATATATATGTATTCTATTTATATGAAATGAGTTTTTTTTATTTAGAAAAAAACATATATTGAGAAATTACAGTAAAGTGTCCTCAATTCATTTGTCCACATTTGGTGGACAAAATATCTGAAGATGGTAAAATTGAATGAATGTCCAGTGACAAACGATAATTTATTATTGTTTCTGCTAAATTTTGCTTAAATAAATCTATAGCATATTTTAAAAGTTGCACAGGATAGTGTTGAAAAATGACTTCGATTCTCTGAGGAGTCAATATGCATAGTTTTGTATCCTTTTTGCAAATTCTTATAAATATTTCAGTGGCTACTTTAACATAGTGTAAAGCAGAGAAGCACCAGCTGTACTGAATTAAGGAAAGATTCATAAAAATGCATAAAATTTCCTTTAAAGTTTTAAAGAGTTCAGAAAAAAAAATTGTTTCCTGTAAATGTAGTAAAAGTTATCTATTGGTTCGGAATGCTTTATTTTAGGAAATATTGCAGCACAAGGCTTATGTAGCAATCCTTTAAACTAAAAGATAAGTATTATTTGTGTCAGTTAATATTTGTTTGTTTAAACATTTGGATGTTTACATTTTTTTAGGTAATTCAATAATTTTACATTTCCTTTCCTCTACCTCATCTTGACTCTAACACAATGGAAGCTCTTATTTTTAAGAATCTGACATAGAAGGAGATTTAAACAGTGGCCATAAATCCAAGCTTCTCACAGAGCATTCTTTGTTCTATACTAAAAAAAATGTTGATTTTCAGAGATTTCAAGAGAATTTGAGAGGATTTAGCTCAATAGCATCAGTTTGTTGCGAAGGAAAGTGAGGCTTATAGAAGTGACTTGCCCATTATACATTTAAAAAAATACACGTAAGTATAACTCCCTATATCTATAATTCTCATCATTCCTCTCTCTTTTGCCCCCTCTCTCAGAGAGAGAGAACAGAGGGCATCATAGATAAGAGTACATAACTTGCTATATCAAAACCATTATCAATTTTATTCTTTTCAAAACCATTATCAATTTTATTCTTTATTGTGCATCAAACTAGCTTGCATAGACACCCAAAAACATTATGGCAAGAAATACCAGGAAAGTATAGTCAAAAGTAACCTTACATCAGGAAACAGAGAAACATTATGACATTTTATCAAAGTCGGGGAAACAAAAATATAAACTCTCTAAAGAGCTTTTTCAGTTCCCAATTCTTAGCTTTACTAAGTGTGGAAGGGATTCTGGGTCTCAGTCCTACACCCCTTACAGCTCTCAGTATTTACGTGTGCCTCTTTAGTTCACGTTCAAGGATTAGGTTAACAATCACCAGTGGTAGGAGAGCAGCTGTGCCCGAGAAAGGGCTGAACAATGCTGAAGACTCACTTCTCTCCATGCACATTTAAAAGTGGTCCTTTCTTTAAGAGCCAAAACCCTGCTAACAGGGGTGGGTATTAAGCCTCCTCCTCACTTTCATGAAGACATCTGTTTTCCTTAGTATCTCTGAGCTATTTCTAGTTTCATGTTGTCATTTCTTAGTCATGAAAAAAAATCTTGTCCACTTTTTTTGTGCTGTTGCCACTGAGACTGGGCATCAAACAGCTACTTGAGTTTCTTGCAATTATCTTTTCTCTTTTTAAGAAAACGTCCTATGAGGTAGTGCTTCAAGACTAATCACATCTTTGATCCCACTGATCACTCCTTGAAGAAACTTGAACTTACAATGAAGCAAATAGAAACCTCACATTTTTACATCTGTATATTTATAAGTTTAGAGACATTCTGGCATTTCACTTATTTCTCAAAGAAAGATTTAGTGAAATAAAAGAAGTGGTAGGTTTGTGAACTCACTTTATTATCTTTGGATTTAAAGCAGCAGCAGCAATTCCATCAGGCCAGCTGAATACCCAGGAAGCAGAATACAAAACAGATTGTCAGAACAAACAGAATTAAGACAAACACTGTTTGTTCTAGATGGATACTAAGAGTCATTATTACCACATTTCGTGTGTTTGATAACATGGGGAATGAAGGACAGATAAATCATAGTAATTGTTTCGTAAACTCTAGATTATCTCTGTATTACACCTAAGTAACTTCTGTGTGCTGTGATTGAAAAATCGTATTATGATAATTATTCATTAAGAAAGCAACTCTTTTCTTTATTTTCTATGCTCAGTAATATCCTGACATGGAACAAAGTTCCAAATGATTTTATTATCTATATGTGAACTCTATAAATCAACTGTTTTATTGAGCAATTCTATTTCCATTATGTTAATGCTATAGGAGATTTAAAAGTAAAATGACATACTTCCTTCCCTTAAAGAATCTATTTCCAGTAGACAAATTAGACTTTAAAAGGATGAGGAGGAGGATGTTAAATGGAAGATGGTAGAGAGATTTTCAAATGGTGGAAATTAAAATAAATATGGTATATCTCCTCTTGTCAGAGGGTTTATGATCCAGTAGGTAACTTTTTAAAAATATACATAGGGTATTAACTAATGAACTTTAATTAGGGAGTGTTATAACTGGGAGGAAGAGTATCAACAAAAGTGTAGAATTGCTAATATGAGTGCTATATAGCAGATATTTATTGCCTTATTTGACTAAATTAGAAAAATTTGTTAGGGCTTAGTAGGAGATACGATAAAATGACTCACTTTGTAAAATCTTGAGAATTGGACAGAAGAGTTTGGAGTTAATTGGACAGAAATTTCTGTAAGTTTTTGATAAAAGAATAAACAATATTAAAACCTGGGAAGATTTTCCCAGTAGTCATATCTAGGATGGACAAAAGAGCTAGGGATGAAAGAATCCTACAGCAAGGAGACTAGTTAGGTTAAAGGTAAACAAAGCCCAAACTAAAATTGTAATGTTAAAGGGAATGTGAAATGAGAATGAAAGGGCAAATCCAAGAAATATTTTGAAGGAGAAAAACAATAAACCTTCATGATATACTGGATACAGACACTGAAAGAGAAAAAACAAGTGACTTCAAGAATTCTCATCTTGATGCTAGAAAAATTTCTGTATTGGCAAACAAACAAACAAAAAGGCTAGTAGAGACTGTTATTGGGTTTAGAATGGGGAGGATGATCAATCTGGTTTTGGTCAAGCTAAGTTTGAAGTAGAGCAGTATATTCAGGTGGAAATATCTTGAAGGCAGCTGGGAATATAGAATTAAGGCACTGTTGAGATACAAGCAAAATTCAGATTATATTGGTGTTCAGGTTAAACCAAGCTTAGAAGGAGACCTATGTCATTAAGGGATTATACCAAAAAATGAACAAATAAATAAAAGAGCAAAAGGGATAGTTTGACAGTGGCATGGATAATGATGACTGTATACAGAATCTATTGACATTGTTGCCCTAGCAATGAGGGAGTTACTTTGGTTTGGGGTGTGAAGTCATGTTACTTCTGTCAATGATGTATTATTTTTTTTTTTTTTCCAATGTCCTCCTTTTCTTTTTTTGATATCTTTTGACATAGTGCTGACTAGTTAATATATTGCGGTAGAATTTATCTATTCTATTATTAAATGCATTCATGAGTATATGAATGACAGGTAGTTCTTAAACCTTGAGATGCAATAATTAAACCAAATACGTTTAAGCTCAATGTGTTTATTTAGAAAAAAATCATCTGACTAAATTGAAAGCTTGTATATTATTTCTTAGTTTATGTAGTAATATTTTCCAAGTGTTTTGTTTCTGTCATTTCTTTCTAACCACAGTTTAATCTCATTCAACTTCAGTATCTCACCATGTCATTTTACATTTGAAGACTTTGCATCTGAGAATAGAAAATACGATACAACCTTTACTAATATCCTACTCATTAATGATTTGGAAGGAAACTAAAATTATCTGTAGCTATGGAAGTCTTCTCATTAAAAACTAGTTTCTCAAAGCACTTAAGATAGGATCAATTTAAAAATTCCAGGATGGACTTTTGTGACCCTTACATTCTTATGCACACATGAGTATTTTTTAAAGTAATACAAACTTTATTTATTAAGAAATGGAAAATATTTTGGGAATGTATATTTATTACTGAAAATTATCAATATGTGAGGTATAATATCAATTGATGCAGAGTAGCAACCATTTGTGTTTCTGAAAAGATCATCAATAAATTATGTAAACTTTTTATTTGAAATGTCACAGTGCACATATCTGGTTGAAGAGAGGGTTGAAAATTAAGTATGCCTGGAGGTGTTCAGTTTGATAGTAAGGATTCAGAAAGTAAAAACAAAAAAAATAAAAAGAAAAAAAGAAATGACACTTGCTGAATGTAAGTAGATCTTGCTCATAAAGCATTCCTATATGTTGGTGGAGCATGCTGTTGAAAAGACACCACTTTATTTACTATAGAGTAAAAGTATTATTATTTGAGGAAATTGGCTCTATTTCTTATAGTTTTACTATCATTATAAAAGATAACTGAGCAGATTAAGCTTTAGGTTGGTAAAGATGTTTTTACTGAAGGTCCTTGCCCTGAATCCCTGTCTCCTGCAGGTTTTAGGATGAGAACCTAATGGCAGCTTGTTTGATATGGTGTATTACCCAAGTGATTTGACCTGATATTTGATCAATATCTATAGTAGACACATAAAAGTGTTTTTCTTGGTAGTTTCTTTTCTGAGATCAGAATTCATTAAAAAGAAATGATTTTGAAAAATAATCATTCTACCCTGGAAATTTTTTTTATCTCTCTCCAAATATTTTTATTTAAACCCCTTTAGTTTTTTTGTTTTGTTTTGTTTTGTTTTTCATCTCACAGATACTGTGATGGTTCTCAAAAACTGCTGAGGCTCTTCCTTTAGCATTTCCTCATGGATTCAAAGAGTTTACCTATCCTGACAATGTAAGAGAGCAGTATTCGCTTCCCTGCGCAAAATAGTTAGAATTCAGGTGGTGGTTGTAAAATAAAGAGCAAAGATAATATTGCAAAAATAGTTTAGACTTCAGGTGAATACTCCTTAGTGATTTTCTATTTGTACAAAAATGCATCATTTTAACTTTTAAAGTATTAATATTATGCTTAGCATGGTGATATAAATGGAGAAAATAGCTTTCATTCTGCATTATTTCTGAGTAGAAATCAGATGACGGTTAATGTATTTATCAAAATACGATTTTCTCATGAGTATTGGTGAATACATTTTGTATTCTGATAAAATGACACACTATGATCAAATCATAATTTTAGAATACACTCAATGTGCAAGAATATACTCAAGGGAGTGTAGGATATAACCATGCCATAAAATGTTAAACAAGGAGCCTTCTGTTCCAGTGGCAATCAAGCAATTTCTCATTGCTTAGAGAGTAGGTAAGCTAGTAGAGTATAAGATCTTAAGTAGAACACAGAATTTCCTTTTCCCTTTTTAATAGTGGGTGCTAAACTTAGACAGATTGACTAGGATGTGCTGTAATAAAAGCAGGGACTTGCCATCAGGGGGCCCCCATTACAGACCCTGTCTCCCAGTCACCATTGGGCAGGACCCCTGGTCTGGCTGGATCTCATTCTTTTCAACTATAAAATGTATAGAAGCTGCAATAATAACAGTGTTTTTAACCAAAAGTGATTTTTTTTACAGTTCAAAAATGAGATAATATAGATGAATTTGTTTTATAAATAATAAGAATGACAGACACAATCATAAGTTGACATTATTATTAATGTTGCATTTTAAACAGCTTATTATTTAAGTTTGGCTTATATGGAGCATGTAACCTCGGCCTATCATGCCTTGTTTTAAATCCTTTTTTTAGTAGAAGGCAAGGCGGCTTGTCAAAGGACTGAAAAGTTCTTACCTTCAGCCTGCTCCTACCAGAGCTATCCTCAGAATGGTATCATTTCAACAGGACTTGCATGCCTTATCAGAGGTGTGGACATATTATCTCTTTTGTCAGATAAGCCTGTTGAGATCCCATTTTTCTTCTTGCCTGGTTTTTAGTCTTCTTTTCTATCCAACTAGCAATAGTTCTTAGAGCTAGTTTTCTTTGGGGGAATTCCTTGAATTATGCTCATAGTAACTTCATGCCCAAGATGTAGAGTTACCACCATGATAGTCTGTCTAGATCCCATTTCTAGAAACACACTACCATTTTTGTTTTTTTAGCTCTTATGTTGGAGATACCACTTTCATATTTTGCTTGTCAAGCTAATGCCAAAAGCACCATTGTCTCTATGTCAGCGTGTGTTAGCACCAACCTGGCCTGATCCTTTGTGTTGACAAAGTACATGGCTCATTTAAGTAATGGTCAACAGTTCAGCATTGCTGGAAGGTAGGTTGTCTCTGGAAGATATCCAGGAGGGAGGCTGAACATGTAGTTTATAGCCGTTCGGTAAACGATTTTCCTGGGTGTGGATTTTTGTGTGTGTGTGAAGTAAGCAGAAATTTTATTTCCAAACTGTTCAGAGACTATTATAGACACAAATAAAGTATCCTTTTAAAAACTGTCCCAGTCAAACTGAAAGGTGCATCATCAAAATGAAGCACTGTGACAACAAGAATTCTTTGAACCTATAATATTTTCACATTATTTTTGTTTTAACCATTTGAACATAGGTTACATTTTAAATATTTATTAAAGACATGAAATAATGTAGTATTTGTTAAAGCACAATCATAAAATAGAGGAGCTTAAGAAGACAAAGATCAAATCTGCTTCATGCACAGGATGGGGCAACCTCATACATAACACCATACTAATCTTTCCCCCAAAAAGTTTGCTGAAACAACTCCAAGTTTAGTGTTTAAAAATAAAACTGTCTTGGGTGCATGGGTAGTTCAGTGGTAGAATGCTCATCTTCTTTGTGGGAAACTCAGATTAGATTCCCGTACCATGCACCCACTCCCTAAAAATGAAAAAGAGATAAAAGTAAAACTGTCTTCTCATTTAGAGAATCAAGACATCATTTGATTAGTAAAGCCTATTCTTCCCCTCAAGTTCATAATTGCTTATCTTCATGTAGAAACTAAATTTATGAGATAACAAATTTTGTTGCAGTATAAAAATTTTAGGAACAACAAATTACAAATACTCAATTTTTAAAAACAAAACTGTTTTCCTTCCTAAAATGTAAGCATCCAGTAAATAAAATATATATGGTATTCAAGGTATAGAAACACTAGTAATTCACTTGTGAAAGAGATGTTTTTTGGTATATTTGGTGGTAGGACTTCGTTTAAGTATAAAGCACTTTATCAAAAGAACTAGGTCATTATTATTTAAATGAGCCACTCTTTCACCCAGTTTCCTTATTTGAGCAGAAAGCTATCAATTTTTGTAGAATTTTGGCTATAGGACTAGGCCACAGGAAAAGAGTTTTCTCGAAACTTGGAAGCAGTTGCTCACTTTGTGCTTGAAGGCATTCCTCAATGGACTTCTTCTCTACGATTGTCAGATTTCATAATGCAGATGGAAGTTGAGGATTATTATATAGTAATAATGATGATGAAGACATCAGCTAATATTGAATTTGAATCCCTGATATAAGAATAGGAGACATTATAAGAAGTCATTCCAGCCGAAGGAAGAAGCAAAAAAAAAAATATTGAAATGTGTGAAAATATATAGCTATTGACTCAAAATAATGTATAATATTATAAAAATCCTTTTCAAAAAAAAATATTGAAATGTGTGAAAATATATAGCTATTGACTCAAAATAATGTATAATATTATAAAAATCCTTTTCAACTCTCCATTAGTTGTAGTGAAGTTTGCTTCTTTTATGATAAATTGTTCAAATAAATGTTAAATTAACATTTTAGTGTATGATAAAATGTATTTCCTTGATGAGCAGTAGACTATTTCAAGTGCTTTCTAATTTATTTCTTTGATATGTGTAGTATTTTTTCCGTCTCTTTTGAAGTGAATCTTCAGTTCAGACAAATTAATGATATGTCATCAAATACAAACCATATATGTAGCGGGAACTCAGTCTTCTAGTCCCAAATCCTGAGTTCATCCTATTAGAATCTTATTAGCACTGGAGTAATACAAATAATACAATAAGAAGAATAATAAAATATTAATAACAGCATGATGATATAATAATGATAAAAGAGCCCAACTCTAGGGAGTGTAATAAAGTTGATGCATGAAACACCAAGAATAAAGCACAAGTAGTCGGTAACAGAGAACTTGAAGTAATTAAGCTTTGAGACAAAAGTTACATTATGGAATTTCAGAAAGGAGAAAGAAGCTAACTGGGTGAATTAATGAAAGGGAAGGATTCTTTTCTCTTAGTAGGAACAACTTAAGGGCATAGTGAGAAAGAATTAGCTAATCTATGTAGTATTTGAGGTAGAGTAATACAGTAATTAATATTATCTATAACCTTGAAATTCAGAAAGAGAAGATTAAAACTAATTTAGTGGCTAATTGGGATTAGTTGCTTCGACAGAAGGAAAGTTGTATGATAGAAACCTCCACATGAGGACAGCTTGCAAGGCACTACGGATAGGGATACCAAGGAGGAATTGAATGTAGTTTTCCAAAATAGAGGACCAACGTGAAAGTGAAATGAAAGTTGATGGGATAAATCAATGTGACATTATAAGACAAACATTGGTATGACTTAAGCATAGTTTGTATTTAAGGAAGAGGATTACAGAAGATAGAAGTAAATTTTAAGTATGAAGAAGTAAGCGACTCAACAAAATGCCATATAATTTTACGAATGGAAAAATTGGGAAGAAAGTACTAGTCTGGGAGAAGTTACAGAGTTCAATTTTAAACATTTAAGTATGAAGTAATGGTGAGCTGTTCAAATAGTGATTTACGAAGCTGGCTGGAGATATATTGAGTTGGAATATCTGGCTGGAAAATGAGAGGGTTTTGAAGATAGCATAAAAGGTAAAGAGTATAAGTTGATTAAATACAAAGACAGAGAAAGACCTGAGCCAAGACTGTTAAGGGTTTCCCTGTTAGTGGGGCATAAAGTGGAGAGACAGGAACTCAAGTCACAGAAATTAAAAGAGAAGATATCAAAGGACAGGTATTCAGTGATGTGATTAGAAAAGAGAAAGGTTAATAAATAGACTTGAGAAAAAGAGTGGATTCAACAACAACAAGAACTTTATGTTGATGGAAACCTAGGAATTATGTGTGGATTAACAGAAGGGTAATCATTTTAGATGTTTGGCCAGAAAGTGAAGAAAAAAGAGAGGAGTGTTTAAAGTAGTATCAGAATAATGCAACTGTGTTTTAAATATCCTCTAGGTTTGAAGCTTTGTGCTATAAAATATAGGAGATAAAAGTTAAAACAGAAGTGTATATTAATTTACAAACCAATAAAAGAGGGAAATTATGTGTGCTGATTTATAGTGGACAGATCAGGCAATGGTAACTATGATTTGTAGCTCTAAGTGTAATAAATATGAGGAGAGTAGAGAGATACCTGGGTCATCCAGGTACTGGTTAAGCTGCTCTAATAAATACTGCCTCCAATACGAAGCCTTGTATCAGAAAACATTCACAGTGCAGATGACAGCACTCCAAGGAGATGGAAAGAGAGTCCAGGGTAGACAGTCATAAGGAGATTGTTTTAGAAATTGTGCACAACTGTTTTGCTCAATTCCAGTAGCTCATATTTAGGCACATAGTAAGGGAAGATAGGAAATATAATTTTAGCTAGGTAGCAATGTTCCAAATAAAACCAAGAGAGCAACTGAATACTCAAGGGTCGTCATCGTCTCACCATAGATATTCTTCATGAGGGAAAAATCAGGAAAATTACAACAAGATGGTGATATTGGGTTGGAACTTAGGATTTGAACATCTGTGGAGTAGCAGGTAGGGAGTGATATGCTGAAGGACAATATGAACACAGATATGGATAAGACAAAATGTATGGCTTTTTAAAAATGACCATTGCTCAGCTAGTCTAAGTCAGAGTTTGTGAGGAAAAGTAGTTGAGCATAATCCCAGGAACATATTTCCTGGGATGTGGAAGATTTTGAATTCGATTCTTAAAGTGTGGCTATTTTATATGCAAGTAATAGACATATTTGTAAATTTTTTAAATGGAGATGTGTAATTATTGTAATTATTTTATATAAAATTAATCTGCAAGCCTTATTTAGAATTCATTGAATTTTAGATAAAATGTGACAGGGTCGGTGAAGAGAACATTGCTTTAGGATATGACAGCCTAAGCTAGCAAAATGCCAGTAGAAGAGAACAGTGATAGAGAAGAGTTGGAAATGCAAGAGAAATTCTGGAGGTAGACTGATGCAACTTGACAACAGTTTGGAGCCAGGGTTGTGGGGGTAAAGGGATACAAAGAACTGAAGCTGATCCTAAAGGTATTTAGCTTAATGAACTGAGAGCTGGTGGCTGGACAACTGCAGTTGTTAATGTAGGGACACTAGCAATTGTTGCCATTAACAGAGATAGGAAATGCAATAAAGGAGAAGGCTTAGGAGGAAACATTATGAGTTCTGATAGGACTGATGATAGTGAGCTTTCTCTGTCAGGTCTTTGGAGAGTAAATAAGTTTAAATATATAGCTTAGGGGGGACAGAAACATTTATTTTTGAAATGAAAAAAATTTAAGAATAGAAATTTGAAGAGTGAGTCTGGAGGAGATAGACGGAAAGAATTTAATCAAGATCTATTGGAAGTAAAGAAGATAAAGTATATGACTAACAGACTTAAAAGCAAGAGATAATTTTATCTAGAATGTCCCTACATTAACAACTGTAGTTATCCAGCCACCAGCTCTCAGTTCATTAAGCTAAATACCTTCAGGATCAGCTTAATCTAGAAAAAAAAATGATCTAGAAAAAAAATAAATAATGGAATCAAAATCAGAGCAGCTTTGAATTAAGGTGAGGAGGGGGATATTGTTCAGGAGTGGAAATTTGAGTAGAAAACAGGGGATTTATGTTACCTACCATAGGACAATGCTAATGAATCAGTTGGAGACAGATGAAAAGCTTCCTGAGTGCTTTGGTGAGAAGTAAATTAAGTTTGAAGCATTTGTATTGATTAGGTTTGCATCTTTTGGAGCCTTTGTCCAATTGGAGCTCTTCAGACTAAGGGCAGAAGCAGAGAAACTGGAGGGTGAGATGAATATGCATAATCTGTATTTAGGCATTAGTTTACCATACATTTTTTTTCTCTCTGTCGGTTGAATTCTAAAATAGACTCTCTCACTAAAGTAGATATTGGTTCCTTGAAACCAATGCCAGTATTTCCAGATTCTTCTCTTTTCTCCCCTCTCCTCCTCTCCACTTCCTGCCCACCCCTCCCCCTCTCTCCCTCTCCTCCCCTCCTTCCTCCTTCCCTTCCCTTCACTGTCTTTCTTTTTCTTCATTTCTTTCCTTCTCAGAATTAAAAAATATATAAATACTGCATATTTATACTTGTACCCCACCCCTGCCACTGCCAGCACCACTCTCCTTTTCTCTCATTCACACCGAATCCCTTGAAGCACCTATATAAAACTTAAAGGCTCTATGATACCCTATGTGAAAACTTATTTTATCATTCAATCAAATTCTAAAGTTCTCATTATCTGTAGTTATGTTTCTAGGTTTTATCATGTGTTAAATTAAATCCAGCTTATACAGACCATCTTTATGTTTGTGTTTATACTCTTTCAGGAGCAAAAAAAGAACATTATCAAAAAATAAAAGACTTTGTGCATGTCACTCTCAGTAAACCAAATCTTTTAATATTTATTTAACAATATCACTGTGACCAAAATTATTGAGTAATTACTGTCTCTGACACTATATCAGTTCATAAAATTCTTATAACAACATTATGAGTTAGGTCTTTTTAATGTTCCCATTTGTCAAATGGAGGAACAGCACAGAAAGGTTTAGTAACTTGTCTGAGGCCACATGGCTACTGGTGATGGAAGCAGGTGGCCTGTTGTAAAGCCCAGAGTTTAACCACTAGACCAGTGCAACTCTCAAGAGCAAAAGGATGTTTTTAATTGTGATGATAGTTTTATCAAAAATGGTAATAGTTTAAGAAGACATTCTTGTATAAAGACTGATGACATATATCTTGATACTTGATTTTTTTAAATGCTTATAAATTATTCTTATTAGGGTAAAAGTAATAAGGGAATTGAAATAAAAATAAGCTGTCTGCAACCAAAGCTAGTTCTATTTCAGTCAAAGACAACAAATTAGATCAGAATGTTTAATTGCTATCCAATCAGCCTATCTGCTTAGTGTCAGGTTAACTCAGAG